>NW_015505973.1:682941-691901 GCF_001515645.1 Sinocyclocheilus grahami | reverse complement strand
AGATGATCTTGGAGGTGAAGATGCTGGATGTGGAGGTCCTGGGCTGGTGTGGTTACACGTGGTCTGCGGTTGTGAGGCCGGTTGGATGTACTGCCAAATTCTCTGAAACACCTTTGGAGACGGCTTATGATAGAGAAATGAACATTAAATTCACGGGCAACAGCTCTGGTGGACATTCCTGCAGTCAGCATGCCAATTGCACTCTCCCTCAAAACTTGCGACATCTGTGGCATTGTGCTGTGTGATAAAACTGCACATTTTAGAGTGGCCTTTTATTGTGGCCAGCTTAAGGCACACCTGTGCAATAATCATGCTGTCTAATCAGCATCTTGATATGCCACACCTGTGAGGTGGATGGATTATCTCGGCAAAGGAGAAGTGCTCACTAACAGATTTAGACAGATTTGTGAACAATATTTGAGAGAAATAGGCCTTTTGTGTACATAGAAAAATTCTTAGATCTTTGAGATCAGCTCATGTAAAATGGGGGCAAAAACAAAGGTGTTGCGTTTATAATTTTGTTCAGTGTATATAAAATATATAATTCTAAAAACAATTTAAAACAGTCACACAGATTTGGATTAAAATGAGGCTGAGTAAATATTATGTTAACATTTTGGGGGTGAACTATCCCTTTAATACACTACACTGAGACATATAGCTGTAAATGTTAACTGTAAAACAGTATGGAACAGTACATGGCCTCATTAATCCTTCCTTGTGTTTTTATTTATATTGAGTTGCCATGGCAGCATAAATGGCATGTCATTGGAGGCAGTGGCAGTGGATCTGATGTATTGAGATTAATGGTGTGTGAGAGGGGAAGGTGTTGTCTCTCCAGGTCATAAGGGGGACATCCCAAGAGTGCCCTCTGTCCAGAACAATACACGGAACCAGCTGCTGCTGTGAGAGTCACTACAACACCAAGGACCTGACTGAGAACCTGTTTACCTGTGCATCGTCTAGCTGTGCCCAGGCCGGACATACACACACACGGGTTCCGTCACTAGTTTATCAAGCATCCTCTTCGGTGTATGCAGCCTGTCTACTGCTGTCATTGTCAACAAAACTTCTCACCTCCCCTTTGTCTACAGTAACAACAAAGCCATCTGAACTCTTTTTGAAGGACTGGACAAAGATATAAAGACTTACATTACTTTTTTGTTGTTGTTGTTTTTTGTGCTCGCATGCCTCCAGTCTGTTCACCAACCGTCTGATTCACACTGTGCACAAATATGACAAGCGCTATCCAAAAATCAGCATTTACCATAAGACACTTGTAGCGAATCAGCTCATGTGAAATATGAATAACTAACCATAACTAGTTATAATTAACTATTCATATTTTAGATCCGCTGTAGATATTTAGCTGACCTCTCAGGGTCAACTGTCTTGTCAATTCTAAGAACGTTAATTTCCTGGTTAAGGGAAATAACTTTCTTACTGTACAATTCTACAAAGCTTGTAGCGTAAATCTGCATGATTAGTGACTCCGGTTATGAGCAAACAATGAACACGTCAAGTGTGATACAAGTAAGGTTTTATTAACTACATAAACACTTAAACTAGTCTAACATACTACATAAACACATAAACTGGTCTAACATCCTACATACACACATGAACTAGTCTAACATACACACACACACACACACACACATACAGTTGGTATAGGAAAGGGTTAAAGTTTAACTCGGTACAGAAAGAGGCATAACGAATGAATTTTATGATTTTATGTGCATATTCAGCAGATCTAAAACCTGAGGGAAAACGTCAGATTCTTAGCTCAAACACACCTTACACATAAACTGGTCTAACATCCTACATAAACACATAAACTGGTCTAACATCCTACATAAACACATAAACTGGTCTAACATCCTACATACACACATAAACTGGTCTAACATACACATACACACACACACACACACACATACGGTTGGTATAGGAAAGGGTTAAAGTTTAACTCAGCACAGAAAGAGGCATAAAGAATTAATTTTATGGAACACTTTGCATATTCAGCAGATCTACACCTGAGGGAAGCGTCAGATTCTTAGTTCAAACACACCTTGTAAAAAGGTGTAACTGATACTTAATGTATCAATTAATAAGACTAAGTTTGATACTTGCGAGTCTCGTATGTCTGAAAGAGATTCCTGATGCAATCTTAAGGCCCCAAGATCTTGCTGAAATTAGTTGATGAAAAGAACCAGTTTGAGTCAGAGTCACTTGATGAATGGAAAGGACTAGGCCGAAGAAAGGCCTGGTACAATGCTTTGGTATCCTGAAGCGTTTTCTCACATCTTCATCTTAGCATCTGACCGAACCACTGACTGGGCGGGTCGCATGGTGTGTCAGCTTTAAGGTCAGAGAAGATCCCCGCCTCTCAAGATGGGCTTATCCAATGAGAGAGGCCGGAATCCCAAGTGGGCGTTTTTATGGCCCTTTGTTTGAAAGCATGGTAAAATAGAAATGGACTTGAATCGAAATTACTATAGGTTCTCAGGACCCTAATATATATTGCCTATGTACTAACATATAATATACACTCTTGTTTAGATCATCAGAAGGCGAATTCATAGATACTAAACACGGTATATGTAAGGTTATATGAATGAGTGGTTTATCGTAAGCATGAATAAAATAGTCTATAATACAACAGATTAATACAAAACAGCAATAATATACACAATGGCCTGAAGAATATGTGTGTTCATTCGAAGAAAGGTTTTCCTATGAATTAATTAGTAGAAAAGCATTTCTGCTCTGCCTTTCCTATGGGGACAAAGAGTGGGTTATTCTACTCACATTCCTGGGGGGGTCATAAAACCAGTGATATCATGATTAGTTGCCATGCAACAAGGGGCCTGTTCGGCTTCCTGGGGTGTTATGCATTCCGGGGGGAATAGCTCAGTCGGTAGAGCATCAGACTTTTTAACTGAGGGGGGTTACAGAGTATTTGTTAAATATAAAAACAAATATATATTGTGTGTTTGATTGGTCCAGACGCTACACACTTGGTCATCAGTCTTCATTTAGAAAGCTGTTTAAATGTGATGCATCATCAAAACTACTCAAACAGAAAATTCATAATGAACAGTTGAATTAAATGCTTTCACCAGGTTGTACATGTTGTGATGCACAGAAGAGCGTTTCTGATGGTGATGTTTTAATGTTTTAAATCAATGTCAGCAAGCTCAAACGTGCAAACTGATTCACAAGTAGAGACCATTTTTGTTCGGTTAAAAACGTGTGAGCCGACTCCGAAACACTTGTCACTTACTATTGAAAGAGTTGCTTAGAGTGACTTCCAAACGGCACCTTTAATACTGCAAGATGTATAAATAAGTAAACTACATAAATAAACCGAACGGAGTTAATAAAAAGTTCTTAGTAAAAACCCCTGTGAATATTTTCCACACTGATGCACTTAATCTGGCAGCTGTTTTGTGAGATTTTCATAGTCAGCTGTAAGCTGTTTGTTCTTAGCTGTCATATCAGCATTTATACTAGTTATATTGTACTGTAGTTTATTTTTGCTAACTGTATTTAATCAAATAAATTACATTATATGCTGATTAATTAATCAATTAAATTAAATATAATTGCCTACATAAGTGTCATGTATGTTGTCGTTGGTTTTACGTATTGCCAAGTTCTCACTACAAGATTGTAAGCCCGATTTGCAAGTCAACAAGGTCACCGACAGGTCAGGCTGTGATTGTAGGAAAATCAGCAGGTGATCAGCGCTCAGTAAGGCAGAGCATACAATGTACAATTTTCATCCAAGTTCGAGCCGAATTCTGACTCGTGCAACTCTTTTTTTGAGTTGGGCTGAATTTCAGCTTTGTTGTGGGTCTTTTGTCATGCAGTGTTCATGGGGTATCAAGAGGCGATTAGCCTCTCCCAAGCGGCAATTATCGACGAAGCATCTCGACGAACGGACCGTATAGTGTGAGCACATAAATCCTAAGCTTTGGCTTGACATTGTATGCGATTAACTCATACAGTGCGAGTTGGTATTTAACAGAAACATTGCTGAAATCACACACTGTATGCCGGGCCTAATCTTTATGTGTGAACTACTCAAAGATGCATCTAAGAGGCTTGCTGACACCTCGCCGTCACCAAACAAATATCTAAAAATCTGGACCTGTCGGCCGAATCGACATCCCGTGGTGTCAGGTGTCGTGACGAGCTACAGCCAGTAAGAGGGCAAGGCATGGGTTGAGGTCACCAGAAGAAAACCAGCAGCAGAAACATGGCTTTAAGAAAAGTATGGACACAAGAAATGGAGCAAAAGTTTTCAGAACAAATCATCATGCAAATAGCTTGCAGTGCTAATATCGTCCCGATATCCATTTTCAAATAAACAACTCCAGTTTCACAAGTCGTTTGCGCCAATTCCCGTTCCAATTCTCGCATGTGTTTTCGTGACACAACGTTGTTTGGGGACCAGATAGAGTCGTTGGGTGACAGTGTAGTTGTCAACTCGTGTAGTGTGTGATCTCCTGTTGCGGATCATTTATGTAGCGACACCCCAACGACTTCAAGACAGACAGCAAGTCATGTAGTCTGAACAGCACAGCGATCTGCTGACGTTTAGAACGTGTAGTGAGACAACAAACTACAAAGGAAAAAGAAAAACGTGGTTTCCCAGAGAAATGTGCTTTGTGAACTGTGCAAGGTAAAGGCTTACACTACAGGAAACCGATTGGAGGGAATCGAGAAATGTCTACACAAACACACTCCCTCTCTCTGTTTCCTGAAGGTAGGATGTGGCTCTTTATATTTAGATCACAGCTGCTCAAAGTAATAAAAATATTCAAGGCCCCCCGTGGACAATGGGAGGTGAGACAGACCTTACCATACGCAATTTCTTCAGAAGTCTTTAAAGCTAATATTGTACTAGTGTAGGTGTGATGCTGATGTGATTCATCTGTTAATATGCTGTATTAGTGGTCTTATAGGGACAATTAACAATTAGTTGCTCACTACTGAATCAGGTCAAACTACCTTGTCAGGGAAAACAGTCAAATATAGAGTTTTGTGGTCATTATTTGACCACTAAATGCAGCCAATCTGAATCTGCATGAGTGTGGATTAACAAGCCTGTTTTTACATTGAATTTGCACAAAGAATAGTATTCAAAAGACATCAGTAAATTTGATCTGCAGTCTACTGGCATTTTTTAATCAGTACGGCCAAACGAAAGAGTAGGAAGTCTATGGACATGCGGACATGTGTCTTTGCTTTCACGAGGGTCAATGGTGTCTGTCCCACCAAGGGATTTCCCATTATAGTGTCTCTGTGTGTGTAAGAGGAAAACACCATGTTGACCTAAGTGTATGTCAGTTCAGACAGCTGTGCTGCAATCCTGAACAGCTGTTAGGAGAGAGAGGGAGAGTAATGGATTGTGTATGGGTTTGAAAAGGACAATATCTGTTGGAGAGCCGCTTGCTGTTTTTAAATGCGGTGTGCCCCGTTTTCAGTGCGGTTCCGAGTTTCCATGCTGGCAAGATAGGGAAGTATTTTAACCAGCTGAGTGGGAAAGAGGAGACAGCTGGGTGAAATCTAAAACAGCATCAGACAAGCCTTTAAAAATAAAACTTTCATCCCTTTAGAAGAGCTGTTTGTATCATGTAGAGGTCATTCAGGAGGAAAGTGTGGTTTTCCTTTAATTGTCTTAATATTACCCCTTTTCCATACTGATGAATATACTCAGTGACCTGCTATTATCTCAAATTCCATGTAAAATTATTATAAGGTATTTAAATATTTAGAGCTGTAATACTGTCGGCAGGTGAGAGTACATGTAGTTCACCCAAAATATGAAAAATACTTAGATGGTATTCTAATTCTTTATTCAGTGGGACAAGCTGGAAACTGTTGTGCTGCTTAATATTTTTTGGTACCTGTGATACTTTTTTCAGGATTCTTTGATGAATAAAAAGAGAAAAAGAAGAGCATTTATTAAAAATAGAAATCTTTTCTAACAATATACACTACCGTTCAAAAGTTTGGAGTCAGTACATTTTTATTCTTTCTTTTTTTGAAAGAAATTAAAACTTTTATTCAGCAAGGATTTGTTAAATTGTTAAGAAGTGATAGCAAAGATTTATATTGTTAGAAAATATTTATATTTTGAAAAAATGCTGTTCTATAGGGAAGTATTTTAACCAGCTGAGTGGTTTTCCTTTAATTGTCTTAATATTACCCCTTTTCCATACTGATGAATATACTCAGTGACCTGCTATTATCTCAAATTCCATGTAAAATTATTATAAGGTATTTAAATATTTAGAGCTGTAATACTGTCGGCAGGTGAGAGTACATGTAGTTCACCCAAAATATGAAAAATACTTAGATGGTGTTCTAATTCTTTATTCAGTGGGACAAACACATTTTGAACATTTTTTATTAATGATTTTACGAATATTTTGCTATTTTGATCCTCATATGGTTATTTTACATTGTTTATTGTGTCTATAGATGGTAAGCACCAAAGTCAAACACACACACACACACATACATAAACAGTAAATACTGTATATATATATATATATATATATATATATATATATATATATATACTATATATATACTCATATAAAAGAAATTGTTAAGAAGCGATAGCAAAGATTTATATTGTTAGAAAATATTTATATTTTGAAAAAATGCTGTTCTTTTGAACTTTTTATTCATCAAAGAATCCTGAAAAAAATATCGCAGTTTCCAAAAAAATATTTGGCAGCACAACTGTTGCCAACATTGATAATTCTAATAATAAATCAGCATATTAGAATGATTTCTTAAGGATCATGTGACACTTTAAACTGGTGTAATGGCTTTGCATCACATAAATAAATTATATTTTAAAGGATATTAAAATAGAAACCATTATTTTATATTGTAATAGCATTTAGCAAGATTACTGTTTTTTTCTGTATTTTTTATCAAACAATTGCAGCCTTGATGAGCACAAGAGACTTATTTAAAAAACAATACTAGTCTTACTGATCCCAAACTTTTGAACTGTAATGTATATATACATTACAAATACGGTACAAAATACGGTAGCAACGTTTTAGGTTTTGACTTAAATTTACAGTTAAATACCGTAATTTCATTAACTGATAAAATGTTATTATATACCAACCTATTGAAGTACTGAAATCTGTTTTGTACCTTTGTAATACACTGATAACCACCAAATGCAGGTGGTGATGAGAAAGTCACATGATGAACCAAAATATTTATATTTTAAATAATAGCATATATAGAAGGTGCACAGTGTCATTCACACAAACACCAAACACCATCATGGTAACACACATGAAACTGAAATAATGCAATAAACATTCATTTAATAACATTAGGTGCAACACACAACCCTAATATACAAAACTGATAAGAAAAAACTAAGAAGAAACAATTATTTCAACAAAAAAAACATCAAATTTGAAATGTAACGCAGGGAATTCTGGGAATGTCAATTTACGGTTATTCACTGTAAATTATACGGCCTATTTCACTTCCAAAAACGGTATACTACCATAACATTAATGTCCAATACATGTAATATCGAATACAGTTTTTCACCGTATATAGTAGTGGAATTTACCGTTAACCATTTAACAAGTTTTTATTGTAGAATTTTTACAGTCTTTTACCATTAGATTCACGGTCACTTTTTACAGTGTATATATATATATATATATTTGTATGTATTGGAACTACATTTTAATTAAAATTCATATATTGGAATTTATTTAATAATTCACTTAACACTAAACCCACAAAATAAACTTTCAAGAGATAATTCTGGCATTATACTGGCAGGAATTATATTTTTAGTCTTCTTGTTTTCCCACATGATATTCTTGTTCCACAAAAACTCCCTGCTCTTAACCAGATTACATCTGTCTTCTTATGTTCTTGATTACTGTGGATTCGCTCTTTTCGATGTCCAGAAAGAAACCTCAGAGGACCTATTTGGGTATAGTGAAGAGTGGTGTCTTTGTCTTTCACATTAAAGAGTTTCCGTCCAGTGTTTTTCTCCAAACCAAGTGTCCAAAGAGAGCATTGTTTCATAATTACGGCTAGAATCACCCTTAAAATAAGATCAGTCTGGAGGACAAGAGTTGAATGACAGTCTGAAGCAGGCCCTTAGGTTCCTTTGGGAGTATCAAACCTGTGTCCTAAGAGCATTTAGCTTTGAAAAACTTCCCAAGTGGCTGAAATCTGATTCTAGCTAAAGACGCTCAATCAGCCAACAAGTAACCATCCGTTCTGGTCAACCACTGGTCAAGCTTAACTCTACACATAGATGGGACAATGAAGGTTAGCATCTGTTATCTAACATAACATGTCCTAGTGCACTATTTGCGCAATAACCTTGCTGTTGTACCAGTAAAGATATAATTAGGATACAAACTGAAAATTCAAGGACACATATTTCACAGACTTGTTTTAGAATATCTTTGGTCAGCAAACAGGCCTTGAATACGATTGCTGTGCAGTAAACTTAACCTGTTAGAAAGCCCATTTTCATTTTGAAGGAGGCCAAGCATATATAATTAAATACAAAATGGAAAATTCATAGAATTAAAGCACAAAGTTACAGAAAGAAAAGAAGATGGGAACACAAATATTGCTGTTTGATTAATGGCAGAAGTGACAGGTTGGGTTAGAGAAACCAGATTTATACTTAAAAGTTAACCCTATAATGTCTACTGTATCATATGTATACACAATTTTAAAAATCAAAATCATCAAAATTCTTCTGAAAAAACTTATTGCACACAATCAAATACTACATGCCTCATCATCTGATTGATAGTTCATACATTTTAACCAGGAAAAATACCTTTTCGTAAAAAAGTATATATACTGTATATATATGTATATATATATATATATATATATATATATATATATATATATATATATATATA
>NW_015505973.1:616748-682899 GCF_001515645.1 Sinocyclocheilus grahami | reverse complement strand
ATATATATATATATGTATATATATATATTTTTATTTTTTATTTTTTTTCTAATGGTTCAATAAACTGTTCCTTTTTAAAATATTGTTTTCTATTATTTCAAATTCTAATTTGGAATTAGTAAAACTTTGGGAATAATGGTCACTTGCAATTCTATATACATTTCCTTGCAGCATTGCCATTTTTAATTTGGCCTGTACGACAGGCAAAAAGTAATTCAACATAATTAAACAAAACTTAAGTCTTTCAGATACTAATATTGCCGGGATGTGACATGGCAGGAATTCTGCTTTATAGCCAGTTACTGTATATTAAAAACAATTAAGCTGTTGTGATTTAATAAAATCTTTGCCTGTTAAAACTTTTCTGGTTTTCTCGCAGACCCTTTGCACTGATTCTGCCATGACTGCAGGAAAGCTTACTGTCAGCTTATTTAAATGTCTCATTAACATTCATTAGGTGGACACTCTCTCAGCCCGTTAGCACTGCCATTGTCATGGAGACCGGTGTGAGAGCACCTCTCAGCTATTGTGTGGGCACACCACTGAATGTGATGTTCTCCAGAACTATGCTGCGATGTTATTTACATCGCTCATCTAGAAGGACTTTCAGTATTCATCAGCCATCGTCTACTGTGATCCCGTGCGTCTGGTCTAGCAACAGGGCACTGAGTAAGCTGAAACGTTCGCAAAGGAACTGTCGAACACCGCGAACACTTGTCAACACAACTAGGATTGACTCCATGGATAACGTTACCTCCGATGGACGCATTGTGGAGAAACACTGTGCTCTTCTTAATTGTCGCTCCATTTCTGATAAAGGTTCCTATATAAACGAACTAATTATTGACAATAACCTGGATATGTTATTTCTTACCGAGACTTGGCAATCACCATATGACTATTTGTGTCTAAATTTGCTTACCCCGACCGGATATCAATATCTTTCTAAACCTTGTATAACTGGCAAAGGGGGTGGTCTTGCAGTCATTTATCGTGAATCCATAGAACTTACCCAACTGGATTTTCATAATACTACAACATTTGAGTTTATGCTTATGAAGGTTGGTTTAAAACGTCCGTCATAGTTATATTGATTTCTAGACCACCCAAGCAGCAAACTGAATTCTTCTCAGAACTGAGTATGCTCCAATTAGGACCAGGTCTGTTCCCATGTCTCACTCCTGTCCTTGGTTTAATGCAGAGCTTCGTGCTATGAAAGCAAAAAGCAGACAACTTGAATGTCTTTTTAGGAAAATGGGTTTAACTGTCCATTATTTTGTTTATTCTGATTACATCAAGAGCTACAAAACTGCCTTGAATGCAGTCCGCTCTTCTTATATCTCCAGCATCATTAACAAAGCTAAAAATAGGCCTAAAGCACTATTTAGCATGGTAAATAAACTAATCCAAATCATAGTATCAGCCAACACGAATCTGAAGATTCGTGTTGTACTTTTTTGCATCACTTTCAGGGAAAGTTAGATGTTTTATGTGGGACTTTTGATGAGGAACCGACTATTTCTAATTGTGAGCAAACTCAGTCTACCCAATCATTGACTACCTTTACCTTAACAAATCCATCTCTAATTGCTGATTTAATACAGAAATCGAATTCCTCTTCAAGCCGACTAGACCCTGCACCTACTTTTCTCCTGAAACACTGTATCCCTGTTATTTCTGCCTCAATCTCACACCTCATCAACATGTCTTTCATTTCTTCCACTGTTCCTATCTCACTCAAGACTGCTGCTGTTACTCCTTATTCTCAAAAAAAACGAATCTGGATCCTGTAAATCTATTCAACTACCGTCCAATCTCGAACCTGCCATTTGTATCTAAAATCATGGAAAAGACTGTTGCCTCTCAGCTGCAGTCATTTCTAGCTCGCAACAATCTCTTTGATATTTTTCAGTCTGGTTTTCGCTCACAGTACGGAAACTGCTCTAGTAAAGGTTGTCAATGATCTATTACTTTCTGGAGATTCAGGCAGTTTATCAATTCTTTTATTACTTGACCTCAGCTCAGCTTTTTATACTGTTTATCATAAGATATTATTATCTCGCCTTGCAGAGGTTGGCATCTCAGGTTCTGCATTATCCTGGTTCTCCACATATCTCACAGATAGGCAATACTTCATCTCACTGCACAATTCCAAATCTCCCACTGTCTTGCTCAAACAGGGTGTTCCCCAGGGCTCAGTTCTCGGACCATTATTATTCACCTTCTACATTCAGCCTCTTGGCCAAATAATTCGTCGTCATGGTTTTAACTACCACTGTTATGCCGATGACATCCAGATATATACTGCTTGTCAACCAGATTCTATCCATTCGATGGCATCCTTATCTTCATGTGTCAGTGAGTTTAAGGATTAGCTACATTCAAATTGTCTTAGTCTGAACTTGAGTAAAACAGAAATTTTAATAATTGTTCCCCTATCTCTAATAAAAAATAAAATTGATGTTTCTAGCTTTGACCTTGACGCTATTTCTATTTTTCCATCGGCTACTGTTAGAAACTTAGGTATCATTCTAGACCCATCACTGACCTTGGATGACCACATTACCAAACTCTCCAAAGCTGCTTTTTTCAACTACGTCGAATTGCGCAACTTCTTCCTTTCCTCAGTAGAAAAGATGCGGAATCATTAGTGCATGCATTTATTACCACTCGCCTTGACTATTGTAGCGCTCTTTTCTCTGGCTTACCAGCTCACTCCATCGTTCGTCTGCAGTACATTCAAAATTCTGCTGCTAGATTATTAACTTCCACAAAAAAAATCTGCTCACATCAACCCTATTCTATGTAATCTTCACTGGTTGCCTGTTTCTATTCATGTGCAATACAAAATTCTTCTGCTCACCTTTAAGGCACTCAATGGTCTTGCTCCCTCCTATCTTTCTGACCTACTTTCTTCTTATATACAGTACCTTCTCGCGCACTCCGGTCTTCTAATTCTGAACTTCTTTGTGTACCTAGGTTCCACCTATCTTCAATGGGCGGCAGGTCCTTCTCTGTTACTGCACCCAAACTTTGGAATTCACTTCCCCTTGCACTCAGAAGAGTCACCTCTTTCAGTGAATTCAAATCAAAGCTTAAAACTTATATGTTATATCAACACTATCACTAATTTACATTGTGTATTTGTCTGTTTTGTTTTCTATTTCTGTCTTTACTACATAATCTGTGTTATATGCAACTGCATTATTTGTAACTGAATTGGGCAAATGTCCAATGAAATAGTTTCTTTGTAATCAATATTTGCTGCTTTTGTGTACCTTGTAGAGCGTCCTTGAGCTTGGGAAAGGCGCAATATAAATTAAACATATTATTATTATTTATTATTTATACTGCTCTTGTTTTTTCTTCCTTGTGGAGAATGTAAAGAGATTGCTTACTAAGCTATGTGATTCCCTGTTAGACCTTCGTGGGACTGGAAAAAAAACAGCACGATAGCAGACAGTGACTGCAAAGTAGGCCAATAAAAACTCTACTGGCATTCGCAGAAGTGAATGGCTTTCTTGGAAATTGAGGAGCAAGAAAAGTGAATTTAGAATGAAAAGAATGGAAGCTAGCAAATTTGAATTAATATTTGATGTTACCAGTGCTACTGTTTTAAATTGAGAGGTGGGGAAAATCTAAGATATCTTTTATACATTTTGTATTTTAGTAAGTCTGCAAAAGATTGAAATGAAAATGTAAACTGTAAATGTAAATTGCATATATATTGCATAAGAATAGCATAATTTGAATTATATTATTCACATATATATGTGTGTATAGACACACAAACATTTTTTGTATTTTGTATATGCTTATTTGATTAGTGATATTGAAGCAATGCAGCTTTAATAATGTAGAGTTTATTCATTTTATATCATTCCTTTAAAAAAAATTATGTATGTGTGTATGCGTTTTATTTTTAATGTATATGTTATCCAGTGGGGGTCCAAAAGTCTGCAAAAGTTTGAAGTGTAATCATTTTTAAATTTAATGATATGAAAAATTACAACAATTTGAATAGTTTTAGATAGATAGATAGATATCAGTGATTATATTATAATAATGCGGAATTTCATCATTTTATATCATAACTTTTTTTTTCTCCAAAATCATAAAAGCTTTCTGGTTTCTTCCAGATTTAAACAGAAACAAATCTCACATTTTCAATGTCAGTGTCTCTGATATATTTTAGGGTTTGAACAGAAGGTCCTATGTAACTTATCCTAACAAGCTAATGTAAGTAACGGTGTGTGAACATTTAATTTGGATGAAACTGTGTCTTCTCTCAATTTCCCTTTCACGTCAGCATTTGAATCCTATACCCTCCTAACACACACATGCTTGTTCATGTATTGCAAGGACCCAGGAAGCTGTTCCACATGAAAGCACAAGTAGGGGACACGATAGTGTATTTCAACAGAGAAAGACGGACACGCACGCTAGCGCGGGGAAGCTCTGTGCTCTTTGGCCTCTCCTGTTACCTGCCTGCTGATTAGATGTGGAAAACCAACCTTTATAGCATCTCGAGCACTGCTCTTATCTAATGGGATTCTCTATACACAGTCTGGGCCAATGAGGTTTACATTACATTTACAGATTACATTAACTTAGTGGGTGTGTGTTGGTCTGTTTTGCATGGAAAAGCTCTTTCATTTATCAGCAGAGACTTGTGTAAATAAGATGGATCTCATCAGAGTGTTTGCTGAGTTGGTGTATATATGTGTTTCAGTGCAATATGTGTTATCCCTGTTTACTGTACTTTCTGGAGCCACCCACTTTAAAAAGCACATTTTTATTCAGCGGTGTGATTGTCTCCACTGAAACGTGATCTACTGCAGTTACACACCATGGTGTCGGGTATCAATACATTCAATCCATTTGTCGCACTTCTTACAATGACCTGCAGTGCAAACATTTACTTAAGGTTTTTATTATTCTCATTTTCTAATGGTACTCAACAGGAAATTAATATAGCATACTTTGATATCAGTTGATGGAAAATTCAAGTGAGCTGTTAATATCAGCAGAATTGTCATTTGACAAATATGATTACTTACAATGCAGCTTATTCCAGTTCTGACTGGTCAATTACAATCTCAAGTGTAACAGGGTCCAAAGGTCTGAGACCACATGGGAAATATTTTTTACATCCAAACATTAGAGACTTTTTATCAAAAGTTTGTGATTTTTAGAATGTTTATGAATGAAGTCTCTTATGCTCAGGAAGGCTGCATTTATTTGATTAAAGTACTGTAAAATTGTGAAATGTTATTATAATTTTAAACAACTGTATTCTATTGTAATATACTTAAAATGTAGTTTATTCAGAATTTTGATGCTCAAGTAACATTTCTCAGTTAAAAACTGTTCAAAAGAACAGCATTTATTTGAAATAGAATCTTTTGAACATTTTACACAATTTTTTGTTTACTTTTGATCAATTTAATGCATCTTTTCTAAATTAATAAAAAGTGTTAATTTATTTAAAAAAATCTTATACTTTTGTTTTTTTTACACATTATATTACATTTTAAATATGCTAAAACAAAACTATTTACAATAGCGGTCTCAGTACAATATATTTTTGCATTACAATATATTTTTGAGGTACATGTGTGTTGTGTATGCTTAAGTTTGTGCTTAAGTTGCTTGCTATGTAAGTTTATTTGTATGCTGTGTGAAAAAAAGGTATACGCTTTCCTTTGCATTTCTGTTTTTGAAAAAGACTGCAAGTACTTCTCATGCATTATTATCATGCATTGCATTTGCACTTTTTTTTTTTTTTCTTTTCCTTTCTTTTTTTATCGAACTAACTGCAAGCAAATTGCAGGCATCAAAAGTATACAGGTCAAATACAGCGTTCAAACTGATGGTTATAATGGCTCAGCTAAAAGTGGCATTAGGCATTATGTAAGCCATTAAAGCACTTTCACTGACCTGCCTTTTTCTTGACTTTTCATCACAGTTTCTGTCTCTCTCTCTCTCCAGGGCTGGTGAGTGCAGTGTTTACCTGACCTCCCCTGAGGCTTGTTGCTATGGCTGTGTGTGTATGGGGGGGGATTCAGTTGATGGTGAGAACACCAGTGGAAGGTCAGGTGTTGGGAGCAAACACTCACACCAAACCATTAGTGCTTAAAACCGCTTGACATGTCGCCATTAATCTACCTCAGACCTGTAAAGTAGGCACACTTTACCAAAAGTGAACAAGATGCTCCTGTTCTCATCTGCCAAACATAAGTCTGTGTGACTTTGTTTGTTGCAAGCTTTGTGCGTCAGAAAAGTTTTGCTTCACAGGTAATCCAGCATGGTCAGTCAAGTTAAGCAAAATCTGAAGGTGCGTCATTATATATTTGAATATGTTCTCATATATTAGCTTCACGTGTGACTGCTTATAGTTATTATGCTTACCTTACCTTGTTCTTACCCACCCACTCTTCAATCCTCACCGCTGCAGACTGTGTGTTGCCGTGGCGCTGTCTATGCTATTATTGGATGGCTAATTTGTTGAAGAGTATGGAGGAGGCCTTGTTTCATTTGGTGGCGCTTTTGCACGGAGCCAATGATGACAATAATTCAGATGATGATTCACTGACATCTGAGAGGTGGTCCAGAGGTGGCCTGTGTCTCTCATTTACACCTACATAATGGTCTCTTGCACACAGCTGAAGAATAGAAAGAACATTTTTAACTGAATGGCCTCTATCGTGAGTTTCAAATGGTCAGCAAATTTGTTAGAAGACAACATGAAATACATGAGATATTATTTGATATCTTGTATTTTAGTTATATTTAATTGCATTTTAACTGCATAATTGCATTATTTTACACATTCAGAAAAGGTCAAATTGATAATAAAACATTAATTATTATTATTATTATTAATGTAATGTTAAAATTTTTGAATATTCATATATAATTTCATTCAGGTAAAAATGTTGCAGTTGTTTAGTGAAATATTAGATCATTTACATTAGTGTGCAGATAGACTATCCCCCCCCCCCCCCCCCGTGAATGACTTTCGGAATAGAATGGATATGAATAAGTGACCTGCAATATATAGATCATATCAAAGAAGTGAATAAAACATGTGCAGGCCTGTTCTCATGCTTGTATGTAATTACAAACCTCAGGCTTTACTCAGGGCTTATCAGATATTCAAAGATGACCTATTCTTTTATTCATGTATTTATTATCCAGATGCCTCTGTCACCTCATACAGCACCCCCAACCATTTTTAGCATCCTCTATTATTTTACTGTCTTTCTTTATTTTAGATCTGTGAAATTATGTTTAGCATCTTTCTCTGTCTCTTTCTGTAACTGAACATCAGTAGATTTATCTCTCTCTGTGTCTCTTTAACCAGTATCACCTTTCTCGCTTTCTCTGCCTCTCTCCGGTGGTTAAGTTAGTCTCTAAGGAACTCCAAATTAGCTGGCAGAACAGTTGTTGGTGCTCTGATACTATCAGTGTATTTTCCACAGTAACAAAGACGTGCACAAGTGGGAGTGATTCAGTTTGAACATGAATACATACGTGTCAAGTTTATCATTCAAGTTTCTCAGCGGAAACTTTGTTGCTATGCCACTAGCAAATGTCATCTTGATACTATCAGTGTATTTTCCACAGTAACAAAGACGTGCACAAATGGGAGTGATTCAGTTTGAACATGAATACATACGTGTCAAGTTTATCATTCAAGTTTCTCAGCGGAAACTTTGTTGCTATGCCACTAGCAAATGTCATCTCATTGAAATGCTAACTGTTGACATTTTAGTAAATGCTCATCTGACGCTGAAACGCTTTGAATAGTTTCTGTTTTGCGAATAATGAAAGAAATTTCACCCATATTTATTTGTTTATTTCATTCAGGACCTCGAGCGACACCCATGGTAGTTTGTGTTGTGAAGGTTTCCGTGTTGGCAGCTGTCATATAAAGTATGTCTGTTGCGGACTGGCAGTGTCTGAACTGGATGATAAACCCAGGAAACTGGTGAGATGGCCACACAAAAGGTGTGATCGGAGATGTTTCCAGACTCATGGCACATTGAACTTACTCTCCAAAACAATCCCATCCTCGCTACAGCTGTTGTTTTCTCCCCACGCCTCATCCTTCCCATATCGTGTCTTTGCACCGAGCTCCTGTTACCCCAATGAACCAGATTTAACATTATCACTTTTCGCACAACATATTGACATTGGCTGACATACTCCCATTGGCAGTGTTGCCAGTTTGTATAAATTAACAGTATTATTTATTTAATTATTTATTTTTCTTGAATGTCTTAAAACTGTTGCTTAGTTTTTTTCAAACGTGAAAGCATCGTCTGTGACTGGTCGGACTGATTTTGAAGTATTGCTATTTCTGATACTGATATTTATTAATAATTTTCATTCACTGCATGCATTCAAACAGGGGAGAGAGATGATATGATAATTTGCAGTTTATTTAATGTTGGCTTTCGAATACTGATGTTAAATTGCCATCATTGCTCATTTTCTCATTATAAATCTGAAAAAAAAAATAATAATATATATATATATATATAATAAACAATTCAGTTTAACAATAAATTGGTAGTATCTCAATCTCTCAATCTCTATCTATGGTATTGAAATGAATATGATGGAGTTCATTTAATAATATATTTAACATTAGCCTTGTTAAATATATTATTATTTAAATGTATTAATTATTTTATTTTGTAAAAAGAGGATGCATGCATACTTGGAACTAAATCAATAAATAAAAAGATTGCACATGTTCCACAGCTATTGAAACATTCAGAATAAACATGCACATTCTTTTTCTGCTGTTTTTCATGCATTTCATGCTTTTCTGTAAACTTGTGCAAGTCAATATGCATGGGTGTTTTCTGCTGATTAAAGACATTATGAAAACTATGGTAATTTGAATGCAAATTTTAGTAATCTATTGAGGTATATTATATACCAGTCATAGCTGCGGTTATTTTTCTTTAGAATAGCGCTTGAGGTATCAGTTATACCTGTGTTATTTCTACACTAGCGACTGACCTCTCACACTCAGCAACAGGGGCAACATACACTATACATTCCTTTAAACAGATTTAAAGCCAGATTTACATGTTAACATCCAGACTTCGGACAGTTAGAGACTAGACTGCAGAAATCAAATGACATAACTATGTAAACTGATAGCAGAAAACAGGATTATATTTAGTCTGACAGATTTATCCGTTGGTTGGGAGAGGTTTATTAACTTCTAATGTAGTCACACAAAGGCAGTTTCACAGCAGCCTGACCTATGTGTTGTTTACTGTCATTGAGGATCAGTCTGTCAGCCTTGCATTAGCTTGAGATGGCCAGCATTGGAAGGACAAGTTCATTGCTCAAAATCCTTCCAGAATGGCTTCACGCATAGACCGAGAAACCTGCATGTCCTTGACATTATCCAAGCTCGGGTTTTAGTACTGACTGGCACCTGTTCTGGCCTAAGCGACTGTTGCCACCGTTGATAAAAGTATCAAATGCATTGTGGGTAATCCTGTTTGATATCAAAGCCAGAGAGAGAGAAAGAGAGAGGCCAAGAGAGAAGGTTAAGGAAAGAGTGTGTGGGCCTCCAAAATTATAGAGCGTGCTGAGAGATGCCCAGAATTCTGCAGATGTCAAATGGAGCTCAGCTCAGACTCTGCCAATGCATGTGAGAAAGAAGTGATAAATTCTCACACTGACTGACACATACACACCTATAATTATAAATAGACATGCATTAACAACTGCGCAGCCCTAAACAAACAACCCAGTATACAGCCGATACAGTCACATAGAAACTCACACATGCTAATGTGCTATATATGAGGTCAGCTGGGGGTCAGTGTTTAAGTGCAGCTCAGGTCAGTGGCAGGGATTTCCAAAATGCTGCTCATTTACCATAAGAATACTTTGGGAACGGCTTCTCCTCCTCATAAATAACAAAAAAAACTTGTCAGCAAACTGATGGGAATAGCCCATGCAAAGATGTATTGCCTTGAGTAAAGCAGCAAGGTAAAGCAATAAGAATGGTCATGCATTATAATCTTTTAGAAATCTCATTTTTAAATGCATATGCAAAGTTCTGTGAAATGAAGTCTTTCATGGTGTTCCTGCAAGTTCAAGGGTTCCTGGGATTTTACTATGAGTTCAGAAATTGTAATTATGACATGATGTGCATTCAAGTGATTTTGGTTGTACAATTTCATATTTCTCTGAATCTTTTCACTTACTGACCAATGAAGAGGAAATAATTTGCATTAGTAATTTGTAATTTGGTTACACAGTTAAGTGTGTCTCTTCATAAACCAATTAAATGATTATTACCAAGTTCTGAATGGATACACCACTGTTTTTGAGCAGAAAAAAAATATCAAAATGTTTTTAATTCAGATATTTAAAATATATCAGGTGCATTTCTTATGTATTTTATTAATTAAACCGTTGGAGCAACAACAATTATTTTAAAGGGGTCATAGGATGCTACATGCACTTTTACAAGTTGTTTGAACTGAAATGTGTGTTGGCAGTGTGTGTACACAACCACCCTATAATGATAAAAATCCACCCCGTGTTTTTTTTTTTATCAGTTCAAATCTTTACCCCTTTCTCAAATCGAGCCGATCTCAGATGCCTGTCTGTGTGACGTCACACAGACAGGCCCCTCCCGCGATAGTTTGATTGACAGTAGCGTTTCAGCACAGACTGGACTGGTGTCTTACCTCAGACCCACCCTGAGTGACTGTCATCAGTCCACCATTGTTTCACCGCTGGAGCAGATGTAGACAAGAATGACTCCTAAGCGACTGAGATGTTCTGTTGTTGGATGTAATAATGAACAGCAGCCGTCATTTACTCCCAATATCTGAGCCGCTGAACTCGCATTGGATTACATTTGTTTCTGAGAGGAATGCGCCCCCGATCTACATAAATGTGTCTATGTTGGCGTGAATCATTCATGATCTAGCCTCATCTACAGAAGAAGTGAGTATAATGTTTTGTAAAGAATCTTTGCAAATCGCCTTTCCTAATAATGTGCAAATTAGCAAGTTTCACGATGAATGCGGCTAAAGTAAACAGTCTCTCTGAGAGCAGCTGGGAAGAGAGGGGCGGTGTCAGCAGAGCTCATTAACATTTAAAGTAAAATGCTACAAAAACGTCTTGATCTGAAAAGAGCTGTTTTTGACAGGGTAAAGAAAAGGTGTTTGTACACTACCATTGAGAAATTTTAACCAAACTATGTTACAGACTTTTCATTAAGACCCTAAAGAATCATATCAACTTGTGGAAAATGGGCATCATATGACCCCTTTAAATCATTGATCCATACGTTAGTCCTATACATTATATTCTTATGCAATGCAGATGTCAGTGATATGGTACCATATAAAATGGCATAATATGACATGCTTCCACCTCCAAATTAAATTCACAGGTTTATTTAGATGTGTAGTCAACATTTGTTTTATAAGTCAGGTCCTGTTGCATCACTTGGGCAGGATGAATACCAGTCCTTCATTGCTGATGAATCTGTTTTCACTTTAAACATTTAGTCTGCGAGCAGTGAGCCATGTAAAAGAAAAGAACAACTCTAGCGCATGAGATCGAGCTGATAGCTGCCGTACATATTTTTCAGATCCATCCCAGAGATCGGATTCATTTGTATGAGGTGCTTTCTTTAGCTTTTGTCTGGTTTTTATCACAAGATATAATCTGAGTCATGATGAGAGAATTTCTAGCGGTTGCAAATCACAAAAATACTACAAAAATGCCTTTTCTTTTCTTTGAAGAAAAAAAATGAAGTCACACAGTCCAAAGCTAATCAACACCAGTATGAAAATAACTGGCTGCTACCTGTACAACCAAACAACTGTTGCACTAAACACATCCTCATTTTATATTTCGATCAAAAGCATGCCAGGCTCTCGCAGACAGAATAAGCTCTTCCTATTGTTCATGAAATTCCTGACCCTTCATGACCCCTTTTGTTTGACGTGATCCAACCACACTGTTGGCTCTGTGAGGCCACCGGTTTACACACCATAGACACGGCACAGACTTGATGCCAATTATTGCATCAAAGAGAAAGATTGAAGTGTATTTTACTATCTTTATTAGTTTACACTATTAGATAATCTAAAGATAATGTATTAAAATAATTAAAGACATAGTTTACCTAAAAAATATGTAATTATTTGCATGGCCACAAAAGTATTTGTAAACCTGTATGACATGGCATAAAAAATGTGATAAATAAATGTGTTATCATTCGTCTAAATCTATGGTCCACAGAAAAAATAGTCATACATATTTGGATTGTCATGAGGGTGAGTAAATGATGACAAAGGTTTAATTTTGTGATGAACTATACCCTTTAAATTCCCCTAGGTACTGGAGAGTAAGCATTTTTTTTTCAGAATAATTCTGTTTTTGCTTAAAATTTGCAGTGCAATTAGCAAATTATTTGCAAAATTATTTGCACACCCTCAAAAATATTGCACACCCGTATGACTTGAAAGTTAGCGTTCTAACTATCTTCTAAATATGTTCCAGAGAAGAAAAAAGAACAACATGAGTGTGAGTAAACAATGACAGAATTTTTATTTTGGGGTGAACTATCACTAACTATTGTAACTATATTGTAACATTTGTCAAGTCTTCACGTCAGTACTGGGGAGTATTTTTTTTTAAATATTTCTTCATGTGAGTATTTCTATTTGTGCTTAAGTTTTGCTGTGCAGTTAGCAAATTACCATTAATTACCTGCTTCAAAGAGAAAAATCGAAGATCTTTATTTGTTTACTTTTTTATTAGATTTCTTTCACATACGGTAATTATAGGCATAATTTATCTAAAAATTTTTTTTTGCATGCCTTTAAAAGTCTTTGCAAACCCGTATTTTTTGACGTGCTTTTGACACATTACTGTGTTTGTTATTTTTTGTTATGCTCCATTATTGTATTTTTTTTACATTACAGCTATAATAGGAAACAAACTTGAAGAAAGGAGAGAAATTCAATTAGCCACATGTAATCTCACCAGTGGAGTAGGAAGAGGGTTGTGTCATGTTCTAAAATAAGACTGGAGGGTGGCCGGATTAAATTAGCGCAAGCTCGATAATGATGATGATGGCTCTTCCTGGTTGCCTGTCCTTAGATGGGGGTGTGCACATAGAAGGCGATGGAGCTGCAGGACATCACATGCGTTGTCATTCTAAGTGACTCTGCAGTTCGAAAAACAAAAGCTTTAGACCATGGGACCAAATGGTCATGGCAAAATAATTATTTATTTTTTCCTGAAGTACTTCTAGCGTTACTAGATCAGGATGAGGAGAGAGACATGACAACAGTGTTTATTCTGCTGTTTTGGAGATGATGTCAAACACTTACTGTTGCTCTGGTTAAACCAAAGCGTAAATATTTGAACTGAATGAATCTGAACTGAAACAGACACACTTCTAGGAAAAAATGTGAAGCATCCCTTACAAAAATTAACCATGGTTTTACTACAAATAAAACCCCAAAAAACATGGTTACTATAGTTAAACCATGGTAACCACAAATTAACCATGATTTTGCTACACTAACCATTATTTAACCATGGTATTTGTAGTAAAACTGTGGTTATACAAATGGCAATCAATATGCCAAAAATCCATGGTTACTATACTTTAACTACAATAAAACCATGGTTAATTTACATAAGGGAACAGCCCCTATACATACTTTACAGGACATACTTAACATTAATGCATTTGGCAGACACTTTTATCCAAAGAAACTTACATTGCTTTCAAGCCTACTTTTTTAAATATATAAAGTCAAGTTCATGGATTCCCTAAGGTTTTTTGCTAAATGCATCTGCGTTCAAGTACTTGAATAGCACATGTTTCGGGCTGACTACGTAAATTTATCATCACATCTTAAACAGAAGATATTTTGAAGAACGATATTATTAAATGAATGTTCTTATGTTTACCATAAAAATGTTCCTGGAAGAGTTACTATTATTATTCTTATTCTTATATGTTCTAATAACTGGTAATTTGTTCTTAATTTGGCTAATATTGACCCCATAGTAAGCTGTTTTACCTCAAAGTAAGTGGTGCATTTGTAATAAAGAGGACAAGTATGGGGTTAAACCAAAAACTGTGCTATTTGAGTCCCCATTCAGCCCTGTCTAGTGGTTGGAACTATGATGAAGCGTAATAAACACTGATGAATTCAAAGCAAAGATGATTTCCACTGTCCTGATAAAAAACAGACGAAAGCTCTCAGGGTGAGAGGGGTAAAAAATAAACAGACCAATAAATACCAGCTGATTGATATGAAAAAAATAAGGTATTTTCGGTTCTTTAGCTGTTAAAGGTTCTTTATGGAACCATCAGACCAATAAATACCAGCTGATTGATATGAAAAAAAACGAAACAAACAAACAATAACCCTGGATGTGCGTTCAAGTTTGGAATTTCACAATCTCCAGTATCTTTATCAGACTATAAAGATATGTGGGATTAACACTTGAGCTATAATATTGCAGCTGCCCAGCGCTGACTAAATTCTCCCTATAACACAGATCTATTTCAGTCAGGAGTATTATAGTGGGACAGATGAATGGAAAAATACAACTTCATCGTCTCGTCATCAACATTACCCCAGTGTGACCCAGGAGATGGGAGAGATGAAAATAACCCCATCTAGATCAGAAGACGTATGGACAGATAAATGGCGTTTCAGGTCATGATAAGTCTTCATTCCAGCCCGCAGGTCAATGGACGTTGAGAGTCATCACAACTGTTCTCAAGTTCTCTTGAACTACTGAAAGAATGTAGTGGCAGCCACAAAAAGACTCGAAATTTAATTAAAATCAGAGATGCCTTGTTTTTCCTGGAAAATTTTGAGCAAAAAAGAACTAAAGAACTAAAACACTTCCCATTCTCTCATATCCCTTGAAGAACACTGACTTGAAAATACCAATCAAAATAATTTCTGCATCATGGGTTCTTAATCTATCCCACATCTAAAAGTTGCTGTTTATAAATGTAAGCGACTACCAGAGACCAGCTGCTAAAGGCCTGAACTCTGCTTCACACTGCGTGATTGTCCCATCAAGGTCATGTCTGTAAGCGCCAGGTCTATCTCCTGTCCATCAGGGCTAATTCCATCCGACACAGGAGAGAAAACATGAGGATGTTTGTCTACAAACAAAAAAGCAGGCCATATCCTGTCCTGCTGAAATACTACAGGCTGTTTTAGTGGGACAGACTTGAACTTTGAACTTTTCGGGGGAAGTCGTGGCCTAATGGTTAGAGAGTCGGACTCGTAACCCAACGATTGCAGGTTCGAGTCTCATACCGGCAGGGATTGTAGGTGGGGGGAGTGAATGTACAGCACTCTCTCCCACCTTCAATACTACGACTGAGGTGCCCTTGAGCAAGGCACCGAACCCCCAACTGCTCCCCGGGCGCCGCAGCAAAAAAAAATGGCTGCCCACTGCTACGTGTGTGTGTTCACTGCTGTGTGTGTGCACTTTGGATGGGATAAATGCGGAGCACTAATTCTGAGTATGGGTCACAATACTTGGCCACATGTCACGTCACTTTAAAGCCAACTATAAGGATAACTGTATTAAGTCTATCTATCCATCAATCTTGTTACAGAATACTGAGTTGAAAAAGTCTCTATGGAAACCCATTTGACTTTTTATGTCATATTCCAATTTTATATTTATATCTGAGTTTATACCTTTTTAAATTTTTTGTTGTGTGGTGGAAACAGGTTTCCATAAGTCAACGCCGCTGCCACTGATATACATTCCTAAAAATAAAGGTTATCTATCTATCTATCTATCTATCTATCTAGCTATCTAATGATAGATCTATCTATCATTATATAAAAAAGTATTATATATTGTATTTATGTATTTTAAACACACAATTTTTCCATTAAATTAACATTCTAGACAGTGATGTCTTTCAAGGTTTCCTCGAATCTGATTGAAGGAAACAGTTAAATTCCACAGACATATCCATTTAAGGTGCAAAAATGTTCTCAATGTCCCCTTTTATGAGGCTGTCATTTACTGTCAAGTGTAAAAATTGTCCAGGTATCATCTGCTTTTATAACTGATATATATAGCTATAAGGTTTTTGAGCCAGAGCTAAATATTTGGTCTTTATCCTTTTAACAGGATGCTGTGAAACAGAGCAGAGCGGAACATGAAATTAAAAGTTTGGGTATGCAGTGCATTTGACCTTTATATCAGAAGCTTTAAAATTAAATGCATGGTTTGGGGGCATACACTCTTAAAAATAAAGGTGCTTCAAAAGGTTCTTCAAGCGATGTCATAGAAGAACCATTTTTGGTTCCACAAAGAACCATTCAGTCAAAGGTTCTTTAAAGAACAATCTCTTTCTTCCCCTTTTATAATCTGAAGAACCTTCTTTCGCCACAAAGAACCTTTTGTGATACAGAACGGTTCTTTAGCTGTTAAAGGTTCTTTATGGAACCATTTAGACAAAAAGGTTCTTATATGGCATCGTGAAGCACCTTTATTTTTAAGAGTGTATATGTAAAACTGGGTATCATTCTCTTTTGGAACTGGTTATGTTTTTACAAGTTATTTACGGAGCATTTTGGTACCATACCTTAAATTCAACACTGCTTTCCCATGACCAGCAGACTTTGAGGAAAAGTTATTAGATTAATACATTTTAGTGTGACATTACTGCTCAACTTTTGCAGAATTTTGCAAGTACCAGTAACATCTATTTTGAAGGACACAGCTTGCAGCCTGGGGCTTCATCCACCTTGCAGATGCTAGAAACTTTAGGGAATTGATGTTGCGTCATCAAATTCTACGGGGCTATAGGGCTGTACCTACTATTCTCTGAAAGTTTTAGTAATTAGGTCATCTCATGAATATTTGCATGGTTGCATCATATGCGATTCAGCCCAGTTATAGGCAACATCCCCCGATACAGGTGTATCAGATGTTGCATTATTCATCTCAACAGCTGTTTTTCATGCTTGCAATATTCATAGAAAATTTGTTGCACCCATATCAGCAACAAACCTCACACCCATCGCAGGTTATGGCAAAATATTCTCATTAACAAATAATATAGCAGGGCAGGGGATGAGCTTGCTGACATGCCACTAAGGCCATAGAGAGAACAAACCGTAGCAGATGGTATTAAAAGAAGGGCTTCTGAGAAAGATATTAAAAATGACACACTGTTTTAATAGAGAACTTACATCAGAAAAAAATAGAATTTCTTTTACAACTGTTTTACATATTAATTTCAATTATCTAGTCTTTGTATGTGTGTGTGTATGTATATATATATATATATATATATATATATATATATGTATATATATGCTATTTTGTTATGTTTTTGACAGATTAATTTAGATATTTGATATTAACATGTTCATTATTTGACGTTATTAATTGTTTTTATATTATTTTATATGATTCATGTTAATTGTTAGAAGCAGAAATGCACAAAATCTCACAAATTACCGTTTGGTTACTGACTGTTTGTTGAAATAGAAAAGGTGCCCCCATATTATAGGAGTTTCAGGCTCCTATGGTGTAATCTATGATGTACCCTACTTCCCTACTAAATAAAGTTTATTATTATTTTTACAATACTTAATCCAATAAATCATTCACAGAATGTGCTGCATGTGTATTTGGTGGTTTCTGTTCTCTCGTCCTTTATTTCTCACTTTCTGATTGCACCACTATGTTTCTTGATGTGTCCTCACAACCTCACAGTGCAAAAATCCTGTTTAGATTATTATAGAGGGTTTTGCTGTGAAAGTCACAGATTTCATGTCATCAGCTCGAAAAGCACTGATTGTTTGGAACTTTGGATCCATATGCAATTTCATGTTCTGTCATGTCTTGCATACTTCATATAACCGGAAAATGCACTAGATGTTTTCAGTATGACAGAGTTTTTTCAAGGATGTCTCTGCAGAGTGGGAGATCGTGTGAAACCGGAGTAGTGTGCTCAATAAACAGACACAACAGCGTGAGGATCACAGGTTTACAGCAGAGCTCGGAGTTTTTGATAGAGCAGTTTCCCAGACATTGGCTTGTTAGTTTTTTCCGGTGATAGTTTGGTACACGGATTGTTCTGTGTTGCCTGGACCGGGGCCTCTGAGTTCAGCATTGTTTACCCTCCCTTTAGATCACAGCTGGGCAGAAAATCTTAAAAGAAATCACCTGTTTGTGGACTGATACACGCAGATCCACTTCTAGATAAACCAGACCTCAAAATCATTAACCTTTTCATGGACATTTTGTTGTTGGTTAGATTCCTTAAATAAAATTATTAAATGGGTCACATCTTGAAATGTAACATTTTCCTTGATATTCTTGAGATACAAAGGTTCATTCTGCTATGAAAACATACTGGAGGGAAACTGTGCCTGCTTATAGCACTGTTTACTAGCACATGCACTGATTTAGTGGCCGATGCTCTCTAAAGTAGTTATCCAAATCATGTAATGTAATCAAATTAGTGCTGAACGCAATCCCTGATTTTGCAGGCCTATTCTGAGCGCTGAGTTGTGGAGGATGCAGCAGAACACAGAGATACTTTAATGCTGCCATGATTGCTAGAAAATGTGCAGGAACATCTCCAGAAAAAAAAACGTCTGTTCACCAGCTGCTTTAATAATGAATATTACTATTAATTATGATAATATGATTATTATATTAATTTGTATTTGTATAAACATTTTTTTTTGCATTTGCATCATAGTTACTATAGTAAATAAAAAGCTGAAACAATGCAGACAACACATGCAAACAGACAATTTTATATTCAGACCATTTAAACTCATATATGCATATATTCTAATAAAATGTAATTGTTATGCTAAAATTGAATCTAAAAATAATTAAAAACAATGATTTCATATGCAATGAGGATGTTTACTTGTTTAACAGCATAAAACTAAAGGAAAATTATACCTGTTTTTGTGGCAAAATCATGTCTGAAATATACACAAGTTCAGGGAATGAGGATTAAATAATAAACATTCATCAGATATCTCATAGTAATTAATTATTTATCATATTGGGTTGCTTATACCTGTAATTGGCCTAAGAATATGGGACTTTCAATCTAAAGAGTGTAGCTTAAACAAAAAAACTTTGTTGCAGCATGTTCGACTCACACGAGAAATCTAAGAAAACGCGGGTGGAGTTTTAGAAGTGGAGGGAAAAAAAATCACCTACTAAGCAGTGTTACTCATGCATCTTGCCCAACAATGTGATCCCTTCAAACAGGAAGCACAGACTCAAAGCGCCTTTCCTGGTCACCGCATTAAATGAATAATTCAATAAATAAATGGAATATTAAATGGTGTGACCGGAAAAGGGTTGACACCCTATTCCTTATTTTCCCACCAGTGTAACAGCCTATCCCATACGGTCTAGAGTCTACCCTCTGTGTGAGATTTAGTCATTTTTCAAATGCTATTTAAACTTTCTTTCTCATCTATACTACACCTTTTTAATTTGTCCTTCATTCAAATTAAATCTTCCAGTTTGGCATAATTCATTGCGTCAACATAGTAAAATATTTGTGCATTTACAATATATTATTGGCTTTTGCAATTTAATATACAGCTGTTTTACAATTTAATATAAATCTAAATCTGTTACAATTTAATATAGAATTCAATATAAATCTAAATTTGTTCTACGATTTAATATTCAGTTTCAGTTAAATAACTATTCTGTGACCTTTTTTAAAATAATATGTAGAATATTTCTGTAAAATAACAGTCTGTCTGCATGGTTTTCACTGAATTATGCTGGCACTTATGTTCCCATCAGGGTTACTGTTTGCTATTGTTAATAAAAACTGAAACACTAAAACTAAAACCATAAAACAATTTTGTTACTTGAAATAAAATAGTTTACTCATTTTATTTTAGCTGCCAAAGCATTTCTCATTTTTATTTAGTTCATGTTGATTTACTAAAATACCTGAAATAAAAAATAATGAAAACTAGACATAAAAAAACTAAAACTAATAACACAATAACATAACACAACAAAATTACTAAAACTTTAACTAAAATTAAAATTAAAAACAGAAAATCTAAAAATAAAAACTAATTCAAATTATTAATAACTGTAGCATTTCCCGTCTTGTGTGTTTTTTTAAACTTTTTGCTGGTTTGTTTTAGTGCTTTTTTAAAATCACTTTTTGTTGTTTAGGTAGTGTACTAGTCATGCATGTTTAAAACAATTTTGAAATATTGAAGAGAAATAATGCAATGTCCGGTGCCAAGCTTTAAGACCAAGGACCAAGTTACAACATCTTAGTGGTCTTGTATTACGTAATTCATCTTTACCACTAATGCAGTCGAAAAAAAACCCTTAATATTACACAAAAAGTATTTCATGGCCAGAAACCTCAAAGAAAACATGTTTATTTTTTCACATTGTCCTTCTTTCTTATCATTCTTCTTGTCCCTATCTACATCATCAGATGATCTGCTAATGAGTATTAACGATGAGGTGAAACACATTCACACACACACACACACACACACACACACACACAGGTTTGTTTTTATGGTTTATGGGGACTTTCCATAGGCGTAATGGTTTTTATACTATACAAACCGTATTTTCTATTGCCCTACACCAACCCTACCCCTAAACCTACCCCTCACAGGAAACTTTCTGCATTTTTAGATTTTCAAAAAAACTCATTCTGAATTATTTATAAGCCTTTTGAATTACGGGGACACTGAAAATGTCCTCATAAACCACCTTCTCGTTGTAATACCTATGTTATTATACAAATTTGTGTCCTCATTAAACCACATAAACACACACACACACACACACACACACACACACGTGTTGGGTTTCCATGTTTTATGGGGACATTCCATAGGCGTAATGGTTTTTATACTGTACAAACTGTATGTGCTATTGCCCTACACCAACCCTACCCCTAAACCTACCCCTTACAGGAAACTTTGTGCATTTTTACTTTCTCAAAAAAACTCATTCTGTATGATTTATAAGCTTGTTTCCTCATGGGGACCTCAAAAATGTCCCCACAAGGTCATACACACACACACACACACACACACACACACACACTTAGTTACTTCCTTTTCCATTGCTCCAAAAATCCAGGCTACCTCAGCTGACATTAGTGTCAATCTAAGCCTCCTGTGTATAGAGATATTTTCCATGGCACCAATCTGAATCTAGGTTCTTCATCATTTTTCTTAAACACAAATCTTGCGCTGGATGCAGAGCACGACAGTCATTCCTATTTGGTATTACTTAAGATCTCATATCCTTTCCCTAACAAACTGGTATTTCTCATCTTGACATGATGGTGGTGGGTTATTCAGTGATCTGGGGCGAGAGGTGTGATGAGTCCTTTAAAATTAGTAGCACTTATGAAAAAAGAAATGACGCTTTGATGGAGATCATTTTTAAAGCATTGAAAGCTCTAGATGTCAACCCAAGCAGTTCATTGACAATTGCCCAGCACGTTTTTTTTTCTCATTCGTTTGCTTTTAACTTAACACTATCTGTAATACTTCTGTTCACTTTAGCTTATAGGCTTTCTACAGGTGTGTAGCAGAGATGCTTTGAGTTAAAAGGAATGAGTTTTTGTGCAGGATATTAGCCTCGGCTTTATATCTCACGGCAACAAGCTATTTTACGCAAGTTGTGGCCATGACCTGCTGGGATACAGCTGACCTCTAAAGAAATTTTTGATGAATAGTAGAGTGTCTCCTGAATTCATGAAAAGACATGCATTCATTGAGTTGGAAAATTATTTAAATCATATTCAGACATGAAATGATCATATCATTTATTTATTAAATTTTTTATTTTAAGATTGAAAATCTGGGCCTGTGACAAGGTAAAACAGTGCAATTTAAATAAAGTAATTCTATTAATTCATATATATTTTAATGAAGGCATGGTAAAAAGTTTCCAAGACAGTTGTAATGTTACCATTATATAAAAAAAACACAAACATGTTGAAATCAACCTCAGGGACATAAAAGTGCCTTGAATTGAAGAAACATCCATAAATATAAGAATATGTATTTTTTTGGCGAAGAGCTGATGTCTTAAAAAAAAACATAGCAGTTTTAGACCACTTTATAGCAGCTGTCCGTATAACATTTGAGCTGTATATCTGTGTTTTATGGTTAGCCTTTCCAGTGTTTTTTTTTAAAGAGCTTACAGTGCCAATCCATGTTAGCCAAAGAACACAGTGACTTTTGACCATTCAATCTCGTTTTATTGAAAAATGAAATAAAATAACATGTACAATAATAATTACAATAATAATAATTATAATAGAAACATCAATAATATTAATCATAATAGAAAAATCTGTACATTCCATTGTTTTCTTTCAGTACAATAGGGAAGACTGATACAAAAAACCGACTGCATAAAGTATGGGGATATTTACAACAAAGAGAAAGAAACGCTGCCTATAGACCCATAGCCATTAAAAGGAGCATTTTCTTTAAACCAGCAAACAGTAGCCCAGTGAGAACCAGGTGCACTGCGTATTTGGCTGTTCATCGAGTGTCTCTTGAAAAAAGCTATGGATGAAACAGCATGGATAGCAATTTATACTCTTTTGTACGTTTAACACAGCTGCATAATATGCAGTATTTTCAAAATAAATATCCCCCCATTTTATTGTCTCCTTTTATAGAGCTTTCCGGAGAACATGCTCTAGTGGCTATTTTGGATTACTTCAGGTATTTAAGAAAAAGCAAGGGTGAGAGGAGACAAAAAAATCTCAGGAGCACATTTTGTGTGCAAGTGCAGTTCTGAGCTCAGATTCTGTGTTCTGATTGTCACTGGATCACAGTACCATGATCTCAGTCTAATTACCCAGTCCTACATACCCAGTCCTTGGTACACCCGCCAAACAAGTCATTAGGGTTGTATTGCAGTTTGTCAGGCAAGACAAGAGGTTAGAGTTGATTGAGAAATAATGAATTATTAGAGAGTTTTAAAGTCAGAAGGGAGAGTGGATTTTGTTGTCTGTCCCATTTCTTTCCAATACAACCCAAACCGTTCAGCCATTATTCACTCACACAGTCTGTAAATGAAACCTTAAATCTAAAGGTTTTCTAGCAACATTTTCCAACCCTAACACTCATGTAGCACTAAACTACAGTAACACTGAAGTTATGGGATGGAAAGGAGGGTTTGGAAATAAGGTAGGCTAACCTGTAGCTCTTATTTCCAATGGGCTTTGTTATTCATAGTCTTTGTCTTATACACATTTGGCTTTGAATAAGAAAATAATCAATAAAAATAAACCATATATGTGCGTAAGCAAACAAAACACTTTTCACTTACAAATATATATACTTTTTACTCCACATCATGACTTGTCCTATTGTCCTACGTCTAATAAAAAAATTTGATGCATTCTTTATGAAAGATCACTTTGAATACCCTTTGGATTAAGTCTAAAACTCTATAATATGCAACATAGCAGCACTTGTAGAAAGACATTCATTAACACGTTCACTCTCTTTGTCCGTGCAGACATGACCACTGCGATTCTCATTCTGATACTGATCTAAAGACCCTGTCCGATATATATATCGCAATAAACAGGCATGTTCCTGTGCATTTCTCTCTCTGAAATGCACTGTGGAGGGCTTACAACTTAATGTTTTTTTTTTAAAAAGAGCAGACACTGAGTTGTCTGTTTTCCCAAATAGAGGTCACCCACCTAAGCCCCCTGAAAGATTGTTTCAGAAATACCCAAAGCCTCACACAAAAGTCATTGAACTTAAATAGAAAGGAAAAGAGGGGATGATGGAATAATTAACTAGATGGTAGGAAAATGACTTTTTAATGATACTTAAGACATTGACTAACACTTCTGGCTGTTTTTTTATTATTTAATTTATTTATTTGTATAATGATATTTCTAAAAACTATTATTATTTTAATATTGTTAATATGAAGCATTTATTTCATTTTTCATAGCTATTCAAAATGCCTAATTCAATTGACAGAACTTAATATTTACATTTTCCATAACGATATTACCAACTTTGGTAGCAGCATATGTAAAAGGCTGAAAATATTAGTCTGAGCTGAGATCATTCTTACATTGTTGGACAACTGCACATGGACACATGCCTGCTCATTTTCAAGTTTTGCCAACCAGTTACATGCTCTCGGCTTCACGTCATTCAGAAGCAACGGTCTAAAAAGGTAGTGTCACCTAATTGGGGAACTCTCTCTTCTCCTCCCTTGATGTGCATTCTTCATTAGCTGTGCAGTGCCTCTATGCTGTGTTTTATTTAACCATGCATATTTGTAAGAACACTCTTGTACAGTTTCTCTGTCGATTCCTCCTCGTAACTGTACCGTTAGCTTGAGTCTGGCTCGCCGAGGGGCTCAGTTCAGCTCAATGTGCCTGTATGAAGAGGTGTCTGTAAAACCTTTCCGCTAGTTCTGCACAGTCATATTTCAGATTCCCGCCGTAGAGGCCGCGGTTCTAAAGGAACAGTGGCCTGGCTGTGGTCTGAGTCTGAGCTAGTGTCCGTGTTTGTCCCACCAGGGCCCAGGCTGTCCCCGTTCCCTTCCTCTTTCTCCTCTTTGTTTGAAAGGGCCACCTCGTTCTCATAGCAAAAAGAATTTGAGTTGGATAGGATATATTTTTTCTCAGCAAGGTCCCTCGAGCTGCACAGGGGGGTGCTGGGCACTTCGTAGGTCTTGTGAAAGCGAGAGTAGTCCACTTTGTAATAGTTTTTCTCCTCGAAGAGGACAGGCTCAAATCTGTGTCCCCACAGGATCTCACTGGCCACGTAGGAGCTGCGGCACTGGGTGGTCATGGCTGTGGCCTCCACCATGCCCTCCAGGATAACTACGATTTCAAAGTCAGAGTTCTCCATTTCCTGTTTGCTCATGTCATAGAAAGGGCTGTCCTCATCGATCTCATGGACGATGGTAATCGGTGACACCAAGAAGATGCGGTCAATGCCACTGTCAAAGCCCACGTCGATGTCCATCTGGTCTAAAGGGATAAACTCTCCCTCAGCTGTGGTGCGAGATCTAAGGAGCTGAGCTCGAACGTGGGCCTCTACCAGGTGGCTTTTGCGCAAGTTGCCCACCCTCCACATCAGACACAGCTTATTATCCCTCATGGCCACCGTAGCATTGTGGCTGAACACCAGAGTCTCGTTCCGCTTCTTGGGCTTTGCCATCTTTGCCATGACAGCACCGATGATGAAGGCGTCAATGATGCAGCCGACTATGCTCTGAAATACAACCATGAACACAGCGATGGGGCACTCATCTGTAACATATCGATAACCGTAGCCGATAGTGGTCTGAGTCTCAATAGAGAAGAGAAAGGCAGCTGTGAAGGTGCTGACGTTGGAGACACACTTGGGCCCGTCGTTATCCAGGTCTCCGTGGAATATTGCAACCAGCCAGAAGATACATCCAAAAAACAGCCACGACAGCAGGAAGGCCAAGCAGAAGATAACGAACATCCATCGCCAGCGAATGTCCACACACGTGGTGAAGATGTCGGCCAGGTAGCGCTGGCTCTTCTCGCTGACGTTGATGAACTGCACGTTGCAGTGTCCGTCTTTCTTGACAAACCTGCTCTGGGTCTGGTGACGGGTGTGGACCTTGCCCTTCCCATTACCGTACCCATTTGGCACCGCAGCAGTGGCCAACTTCATACCGTCCTCCTCTGATGACACGATGCTGTAGCGGTTGGCCCGCACACTTCCCATCACCTCAGTCTGGGAGGTCTGTGCTGTTTCTGCTTTGGAAAACAGTCTTAGTTTCTGGAAAAAGCGTTGGAGAAACAGTTTTGAAACACTCACGGGGACCAACACAAGCAAGAAATGGGGTTGTTCAGAGCCGGACGCAGGAGGCGTCTCTTTGCTCCAGTTGGACCTTTGATTGACAGAAAGGGCCAAGGATGGCGTGATCACTCGGTTCTCATCTGCTCTGGTGATATCATCGATCAAATGTCCTATAAGAAACAAGAAACGAGATACACGTTAACATTAACTGGCAAAGACTGTAAATGCAACATTCTCTGCACATTAACTGAACTGAATTTTTGGATCTAACAGCACACAGGTCTCCGAGATCAAATGTGATGCACATAATTCTCACACATTCTCATGCAAGTCTCAGCTTGTACTGATAAATTTGTACACTGATTAAATCATAATGTTAGCATTTCCCTATGAATTTAGGATCACATGAAATAATACTAACTTTGATGCATGGTATGTGCTTAATCAAAAACTCATACTTTGAAACTTAAGAGGACCCAGACCATTCCTTTCAGACTGATAAAAAAAACAGCAGCGTTAGCCAACAAGACTTTACTCAAAATGGACAAATCATCAGTGAGGCTGTGAAGTAACGACTGAAGGTTTCTTGTCTGATTGTGAGATTTTTTCAACTTATTTTGTCCATATGTTGAGAAAGAAAATTCTTCATTTTCTTGTGCAACATCAAAGGTTTTTATAACATGTCATAATTTCAATCTCAATTACCACCTGCATCAACACCTTCGTCAATTTAATTAAATCAAATAAAAATTTTGTAATTTTCTTAAATACAATGACATTTTACCAGGTAGTGCACCACATCACTTGATAATGCCATGCCAACCTGTCTGTTTATGCGATTTCTCTTATGCGTATTACCATTAGTAATTAGTTCACATACTGTGCTAATCAGGGTAAGGGTGAATGGAAAATTGTTTTGTTCAGTCACGTATGTCTCTTACCAATGCACTAATTTAAATAGCCAAAAACTCATCTAACCCACAGTGGAGTCCTGAAAGCTCTACTTAAAACCTTTATAGTACCTTTCCGTATATTTAACATGTTATCTATTTTTAGTGTACTGAACAATAACAAAATGCTTTTAAAGAGTGTCTCACAGGATATTCACAAATCATCACAAAAAGGTCATCACAGGTATTCCAGGTAAAAAGCTGAAACAGCTGATCTTTTCCATGAAAAATGGCACTATAAAATAAGACCTGTTCCCTATAGGATTTTTGACATTTTAACAGTCAAACAGGAAAAACTCATTTAGTCAATGGAGAACAGCATGCATTCTGATCAAATCTGTTCTTGTGTCCAACCTCTTCAAATACCGTCTCAAAAGTACATAACATACTGAACTATTGCTTAAACATCAGCGACGATAAAAACAAGCTAAGACTGGTTTGCAGTAGGGTGCAGCGCAGGGACTGAGACCAGGCTTGTTGACTTGAGAGCTTGTCCTCTGGGACCTCATCTTCTCTCTCAGCAGTTTAATGACAGCCCTGTGACAATTCCCTGGGGAGGGCTAAAACACTACTCATTAAAGCTCCTATTCTGCCCTCAATGTTCTTAGCAACCATAACTGAAAAGAAAGGTCCCATTTTATCTTATTTAGCAGATGCACGAAATGCAGAAGGATTTGAGAGAGGAAAAAGACAGCAAGCGAGTAAGAGGCAAAGAACCAGAGAAAATAATATATTTGTATTTAAACAGAAATTACTTTTTTTTTTTTTTTTACTAGTAAGGACATTTCTGCCATCTACAACAAAAGTAAACTGTTAATTTCTTTTGGTTTTACTAAAGACATGCTTTTCACATGTGGCCCCACAGACATTCAGATAAAGAGCAGGTTGATAGATGCCATTATTTCTTACATGAAACATAATATGACAGTGTTTATATCTAGGAAAGATGTTTATTTTGATGGCGTGGACCAGTGAGGACCAATGGAAAATGTTACATAAAAGTCTACATTCTTTTGAGTGATCTAACTAGGATTAATATTCCTCAAATATGGTTGTATATTTTAGAGAAATTCCTTTTGCCCTATTATCACTGTTAACAGTTTACACCGTGGCGTGCATAGACCTGACAGTAGCTGCATATCGAAAGTCTCGGAGTCTTTAAGGCAGAAAAGTGGATCTGTGTCTGTCAGCCGACTGACGCCTGACAACTGCTGAGCACAGCTGTGCTCCAAATATATTAGACAAATGCATACTTAGCAACATTGAGCTCAATAGAATAGACTACTAAGAACAATACTAGGCTATATAATATTTAACATCATGTTACATGCAACAATACACATAATGCAGTACTAAAACCCATATGTTCATTTTATTAAGCAAATCTGTCAGGCAGGCATATGGAGAAGTCAACAGGTGTGGAAGGAAAAGACATTACCTTAATCTTTTTTTTCACAGTTTCTTTCTTTTGAATGACTACTTAATACACGTATAAAGTAATAAGAAACTCAGGATGCTGTCACCTTGTGCATTTGTCTTCAGAGAAAATCAAAATCAAATATTGATCACGCTCTCTCACAAGTTTCATTGAAGTGTCATGTGCATGAGGGAAAATCATGCATATAAGAAAAAATATGGATAATACCATCCCATAAGAAAAATCTTAGTGTTTTCCTTAGACAGCAATCATATTAAATGGAGCTCAAACTGAGACTGTTTAATTAAGTGATCTGCCTCTCAGGGATTTTGTTGTTGTTGTTTTTTACTGATATAATGTGTATCCTATAGGCTTTTAATAGAGAGCTCAACAATGTTCTCAAACTATGCGACTGTCTGCTATGAAAAGTGAAATAAATCCGGGAACTCCACTAAAAAGTCTGATGAATTGAAAGAGCAACATCTGAGCCACAACATTCTTAATGAAATTAAGTTAAAATGCATTGCACAAAACACATCATATTGTCAAACAGTCCGGGTTTATTTACAGTTACATAAAATATGTCAGCAAATATATGTGCGACCTTACCTAGTCATTTGTAAATGAACACGAAACAGTTCTCATATATATCCCACGAATGGTTTTACTATCCACACTGTCCCCTCATTGATCTGATTCTCTCCACGTAACGTATTAATAGTATTTGATATGAAGCATAAGAACAAAAAGTCCACGTTTCTCCTCTTGTTTGCGGCGTGCGGTAACTCATGTGCTGTTTCTTCTAGGCTTCAAACCCATTTAAACAACAAGCAACAGCTGGCCACGCCCCCTCTCTTAAACCCGGCCAATCCGATGAGTTTCACGAGCGGATAAAACAATCAGACTGGAGAGCAACTGAAACGCGGAACCACAGCGGCTTGCGAATTAAGGATTGAATCCCCCCAATGGAAGCCAAAACTAAAGCTTGTGGGAGTTTAAAAAGTATGTATTCTTTCATAAGTGTGCATATGTGTCAGCAGAGTTTTCAACCACAGTTACAAGTTAGTCACAATGAGCTAAACAGACGCTGACAAACACAAGACGCGTTCGCCTGAGGAGGTAACCATAGCAACAGTGCGGTTTTTCTCAATGCCTGACGTTATTTCGACAAAACATAAGGTCATTATTTGTTTACAAGTCATAAATATAATCGCAACGTGATTTAAACCGTCGCTCGAATCTCGCCCGGTTTCACTGCGAAAATTACTAACCGAAAAGTCAAGTAAGTTACACTGAGAAAAATAGTGTGTAATTCCCACACTGACCTCAGATATTTAATTATGAGTAACTATGAGACCAAAGGCAATGTGGACATCGTTTATCAGGCTTCAGATTTAAACCAAACACTTCTTTATATAGATATTTTGTTCCAATAAACAAATCATGTATACAATAATTTAACATGAAATACTATTGTGGCCTTTAGTCTAGGTTATGCCATTGATAACAAACAGTGAAGTTTTAACAGTTTCCAAATGTGCTATTCTGGGGTTTGCCATGATGAAATATGATCAACAAATAGTATAGGATCCATTGTATGCATTTCCACAGCTCAACTCCGAAACTATTCAGGCTTTGTCTTCCAACATCTGTGCGTTGTATTGGTGGGAATCAGTATTTCAAGACCATTGTGAAAGAAATTAATGATCATTTATTGTTCAGTCAGAGGAATGTCTCTCCATCTCTTTATAAGTGGTCCAATGAAAACCCAGCAGCAAGTGTTCCACAGGCCTTTGCCCTTCCCGGCACACTGCTTACTTATCATAACTAATGAGCCGTGTTAAACTTTTATTTGTGAAGCTGTTGCAAAGTGCTTATTTTAGTTACTTTCTTGTTTAAGTCTATAAATAACTATTTATACATACTATTTATAGGCGAAACATGGTGTCTGTTTACCTTTCAGCCTAATTTGAGGCGATGCTTGGACAGCACTGGATCCAACCACAAGGTGGAGGGCTAGAGACTTCACTTTCCGAGGAACATGTCCTGAGACCCAGCAATTTTATTCACTGTAGTAGACATGTTTTTTGTTAATATATCTGAGACCATACATGCCACTGTTTTAAGTCCTGGTCTTTTTTGAAGAGGACATCCTGGACTTTTTTTGTCATTCCAAATTATTGGATGTGGTCAATGTGATCACATCAGTGTATGGTTGAACAATTATAAAATGTGACTATATATAACAACAGTAATTTAATCAAATAATATATTTAAGGCTTCTCTAAAAAATTTTTATATAAATGATCTGTTTATTATAATATACTGTATATGTTAAAATGTATACATTTATATTAAGATATGATGCAAGTATTTCAGAATTGCTTGGTTGTAGGAGGGGAGGTCTTTCAACAGTCATACATTGCACAATGAAATCTAAATACTCATTTATCAACCATTAAATTGTCCTTAGGGGAATTGGATGCAGACTGTGTAAATATGGACCCTTCTCACAAGACTGTGATGACGCATTTCAATGGTCATCAGCATCGTAAATCCTCCAAAGTTTTTTGTATTTTCATTTTTGGAAAGATTTATACATTTATAACACTATGCTTTGTATTATTTTGCTATTTGAGCAAATGGGAATGCAAATAATATATTTGTGGTAGTCTCCCATTCACTGCTATAGACGTTTACCCAACTATAACAACTTCTGCTGCTGAGAAACCCGTAAATGTGAAAAAGGTCAATTGAAAATTGCCGCTGGGGCTCTGTTTCCAAAAGATTTTATTAGTTGTTTGGACGGAAAGGTTAACCACTTTGCAAAATAAGGTGGAACAGTGTTCTGTACTTACTCAGCTAATGCTAAAGAGACACACTGACTGACCACAGTTGGGTCCGGTTAATGTCACTGTCATGATAATTGATCCATTGCCTCTTATGTAAGTTGAAGGTTTGGGTTCATAATTTAATCAAGGAGGTCCTTTTTTCCATCTCTTGATATCAAAGAACCTTCAAGGTCATAGAAGACGAGTCCGTAATGTCCATCAATTTTTTCTATGTCTGTGATATCAGTGATTAAGTGGTATAAAGTGATATTGAGTTTGTGGAAGGCTGCTGAATGCCACATATACAACATAAATAACATACTAATTAAACAACACTTTTATATTATATTGAATATAGTGCTCTAATTGGATTCTCATCAAACCGAAGGGCCTACAGGGCTTTAATGTGATTTTCCAGTACTAGTCCAGGATACTATATTAGAAAGGCCTTTTAAGATCTTCTTGCTAACTTACTAACAGCACACCTTAATGTCTAAATCTAACTATAAGTGCACTATTTCTTACAATAGTGATGCCCTTTGAGGAAGCCCTATTTCAAAGTGCTATAGCAGAGTCTGGATGTATCAAGGCCACTGTTATAGCTCGTGTTCTTGGACAGCACTGCTGGTGGATGCTTTTTCTGCCTCAAGACTATTCCCATTAACCAATTCCACCGCTGCTGTTGGAGAACTTATGTGGAGTGGTTTGTGTTTTGGCCGTTGAGAGTACTTCTTTAGGTCATACTCCTCTGCGCTTAATTCTGGGACCAGGACTTTAACTGTGTGGTTGAACAGGGCGTAGTCCACTCTGTAGTTCCTGCGGGTAACCCTGATCATCTCCTGAAAGTGCTGGCCCCATAGAATCTCACTTGGAGTGTAGGATGTGCGTGTCTGGTGAAGTATGCCTGTGCAGTCGTCTGTGTAGGTGAAAGAGACCACCAGCTCAAAGTTCTCCTTCCTCAGGTCCTTCAAGCTCACCTTGTATAGAGGACTGCCAGGGGTGATTTTATGAACTGTAGTCGTTGGGGTGGCCAGGATAATGTTGTTCTCTTCAATGTTGAGGTCTTTGTATGTAACGTTAACTTTTCCTGTGCTGTGTGCCAGGTGCCGTACCAGTTGTGCATGAGCCGTTCCTTCTACCATGTGGTTCCTTCGGAAGTCCCCGACCCGCCATGACAGGCATAGGTGATCGTCACGCAAGCTGATCACTGCACAATTGCTGAATCCAACCGTTTGTGCTCTCTTACGGGCAGATGCCATCTTTGCGACTGCGATGCCGATGACAAAAGTGTCAATGAAGACACTGATAACATCTTGGATGGTAACTATGATGATGGCAATCATGCAGTTCTCAGACATCCCCCGAAAGCCATAACCAATGGTGGTCTGGGTCTCTAATGAGAATAGAAAAGCAGCTGTAAAACTTCGAACCTCATAAACACATGGCTCATTGTTGGGGTCTTTCATATCGCCGTGGGTCAAAGCAATGATCCAGAACAAAATTCCAAAAAAGAGCCATGATAAAATGTAGGAGAAGGCAAATGTCAAGAACATGACCCTCCAGCGGATCTCCACCAGGGTGGTGAAGATGTCAGTGACCCAGAGAAGCCACTCCTCTGGAACGTGGTGCACAACCATTTTACAGCTCCCATCTTTTTTCACGTATCGTTTCTTCTTGGAGTAGTAGTTGTCATCTGTAAGCACATTGGGAATTTCGTCACTGCACTTCACTCCGGAATACTGTACTGTGCCCGAGTTCATGCTGCCTCAGTCTAGAGAAGAGAGAAATTCAGATTCAGATTCACAGGTACCCGTAATACTGAACTCAATTAGATACACACACACACCCACACACACACACACACACACACACACACACACACACACACACACACACACACACACACACATATATATATATATATATACTGTATATATTGCATCTTGAATAGACAAACTGATTTTTACATCCTTGCAAAAATGTGATAGTTATTCTGAACATGTTGTCAGTTTCATTTTAGCCAACTCCAGGGAGCCGACGTCTACACCAGTGGTTCCCAAAGTGGGTGCCGTGACAACTGGCTAAGGGTGCCGCAGAATCTTAGCTTTTTTTCCAATTTAAACAACCTAAAATAACTATCGTACCATATAATAACCTTTTACCGTATATATTTTAAAAATAGCCTATATCAAAACACCAACATATGAGCATGTCCAAATGAAAATAAATAAGTGAAAAAACAATTATGTATTTCATACTTATTTAAAGTTTAAATATGTATTTACCGGCAATTAGACTGTTCTCAGGAGAGAATCGCTCCGTCCGCTCTGCCCTTTGTACTGGTGCACGCTCAATTTCATACCTATTTCACGCAGTGACTGACAGGTGTTAGACGGTGTTCACGGTTTTACCGATGTGAAGCCGCAAGTTTCAGTGTTTCAGTTTCAAGTGAAGCCACGGCACCGCCCCCACCGTCGTTTTGATTTTTTATAGTAATAAAAAACATTTAGTTCACTACAATTAAAACTGAATGCGGCTGCTCAATGTAGCGTGTCGAACGACAGTCGAATCACAGATCAGATCTCATTTATCTAGCAAGGAGAAGCTGACAAGAAGAGAGACAAGACATTTGTTTCTTATTTATTTGGTTCCATCCTGTTTGCTGATTTAAATTTATTTAAACTGTATTTTTTTACATCAATATGCCATGTCTCCAATCTTTCTTATTCGTTTTGCTAATAAACATACATTTCTTATTTATTTGGTTCCACAGTGTTTACTGATCTTCAGTTTTGTATAGGCTACCTAAACTTTGTCTAAGTTATTTGTTATTTTATATTAGGCATATAGCATGGCGTATTTTTATTCGTTTTGTTAATAAAAGTTCTATGTTCTACGTTGTATTTTGTTGTTGCTTGAACTGAATTCAAGCAATTGAAGCTGAATTGCCACTGAATTGAAAGTGAAAGTAAAATGAGCACAGCGCTTTTAAGCTATTTAAAAGTGAAGGAAAGTGAGGAAAAGTGGAAAAACTCAAACGAACTAAAAACAAACAACTGCTTGACGGCGCCGCTATTTTGAAAGTGAAAGTAAAATGCACAGGGTGCTTTTACAAGCTATTTAAAACAGAAGGAAAGCGAGGAAAAGAGGGAAAACTACCCCTCTCTTTTCCTCACCGTCACAACCCTAAATTATACCCATCTATCTCAGAATGCGCCGTAATTCTGACGAATAATGCTACCTATCAGATTATGCTACCAACACTGTATTTATCCTACGGTAAGGGTAGGTTTAGGGTTGGGGTAGGTGTACATGTTAATAAAGCCTCACACCTTATTAATATCATGCTGGAAGCAAAATCTGATAGGTAGCATTTAGTTCACTACAATTAAAACTGAATGCGGCTGCTCAATGTAGCGTGTCGAACGACAGTCGAATCACAGATCAGATCTCATTTATCTAGCAAGGAGAAGCTGACAAGAAGAGAGACAAGACATTTGTTTCTTATTTATTTGGTTCCATCCTGTTTGCTGATTTAAATTTATTTAAACTGTATTTTTTTACATCAATATGCCATGTCTCCAATCTTTCTTATTCGTTTTGCTAATAAACATACATTTCTTATTTATTTGGTTCCACAGTGTTTACTGATCTTCAGTTTTGTATAGGCTACCTAAACTTTGTCTAAGTTATTTGTTATTTTATATTAGGCATATAGCATGGCGTATTTTTATTCGTTTTGTTAATAAAAGTTCTATGTTCTACGTTGTATTTTGTTGTTGCTTGAACTGAATTCAAGCAATTGAAGCTGAATTGCCACTGAATTGAAAGTGAAAGTAAAATGAGCACAGCGCTTTTAAGCTATTTAAAAGTGAAGGAAAGTGAGGAAAAGCGGAAAAACTCAAACGAACTAAAAACAAACAACTGCTTGACGGCGCCGCTATTTTGAAAGTGAAAGTAAAATGCACAGGGTGCTTTTACAAGCTATTTAAAACAGAAGGAAAGCGAGGAAAAGAGGGAAAACTACCCCTCTCTTTTCCTCACCGTCACAACCCTAAATTATACCCATCTATCTCAGAATGCGCCGTAATTCTGACGAATAATGCTACCTATCAGATTATGCTACCAACACTGTATTTATCCTACGGTAAGGGTAGGTTTAGGGTTGGGGTAGGTGTACATGTTAATAAAGCCTCACACCTTATTAATATCATGCTGGAAGCAAAATCTGATAGGTAGTACTTTTCGCTATCAAATTATGCTACCATCTGTTTTAATGGGAGGTGGCAAAATCTGGCAGGGTAGCACAAATCGTCAGAACACCGTCAATGTGCTGTTGCCGTTTTCAACCTCTTTCCATGCACAGGTATTTTATTTTAGTTTAAGTTATAAGGTCAGGTTTGAACAAAGCAAATGAGAAACTAAAGAAAAAAATTTAATTTTAGTTGTTTATTATTATTTAAAGAGTTAAGTATCAATCTTTAAATGTGCTTTGTTCCAATGATTCCCACATGGTTCAAATCAGTCTGTTGACATGTGTCATCCAGTTGTAAAAGACAGATGGTTCATTTGAATGATGTTTCACCTCATATTATGTCTGTTGTAATGCATTCATAAATTCATGCTGCGGTTTATGCTTCATTTGTTGTTTGCTCATCTGGATTTAATTTCATATATGTATGTACACATGTACGTTTAGTTTAATTAGGTTGGGGTGCCGTGGGAAAAAAAATACTACAAAGGGGTGCCATGCTTTCAAAAAGTTTGGGAACCACTGGTCTACACAGTTATAGAACAGGTTTGACAGACGTCGATTGAATGATTTTTGCGGCTGACCAGAGAATTGGTGAGCAACAAACTTTTTATTATTTTTTAATTTTTTGTCATGAGATCATGAGAAAACAACTTTTGCTATGCTGAGAAAATAAGACAGAATAAAATAAAGCATGGCCTCTCAGGGCATCCATAAATCTCATCACAAACGATAAATCAATATACAAGGACATTAAGGATATTGACAGAAATCTTAATTATGCCTTTGGAGGATTTGCCAGTACTGTAGATGTATGATAAGGCTTACAGTGCTTACACGAAACACAGTTACAAAAACACATGGTTTGATGGTTACTGGGTGCATTTGGTGAACTATTTCTTTGTGGAGTTTTATTTACGCTAAACACATCCTTGTTTGTGACAGTAAGTGTTATGATGGCATTTGTATTGTCATGTATTCCATGTATGTTTTCAGGGAGATCTGAGATTTGATGAGGGTTACAGACATGTAAAAATATCTATCCCAAGTCATTTTATAAATAGGTATTTAGATATATATATTTTTGAGTACTAGTTACATTTTTCAAGTGGCTTAATAAGGTGGCAAGTTGGCTTTTTTTTGTTTTGATTTATCAGTAAACACTCTATCATATTATCTTGTAAAATGTGGGTGGAATTGGTTGTTTTTGTTTAAATAAGAACTAAAACGTCTTACCGGCAGTGTGGTATTGCGTTTTAGTACATTGCTGCTAAATGTAGTAATTGCAAACCTTTACGAGAACATATTTTGTAAACATCACCATACTTTGTCTCTTGGTCATAAGCGCCATGGGTTGTGTTAGGGCCAACTTTAAGGCTGGGCGGTGATGTGTGGAACAAGAAAAGGGTTGTGGTCAGTGGCTTGGCCATTTTATGGAGAGATGACTTAACACAAGTTTAACTTGGGGACACCATATGGAATGCTGGACCAGAACAGAGACCGGATCTTTTGACATAATCCACATTGTGCCCTGTTGAAGAATCTAAAATCCGGGTGTTAGAAGGAGAAGGGGGAAGATGAATCTCGCTGAGGAGATTAAAATCTAGCTTAACGGTTTTGGCCAGGTGTTAAATACATACTACATGCATGTAGTTCTGTAGGACAGCAGCTGGCAGATGGTTTCCCTTCTTGTCTCAGGTCAAGGCATGTTGCTCTATATTTTCCCTGTTATGAAATACTAGCTTTAACTTATTAAAATGTTTGCACGGAATTTAGTTATGCAAACAGATGTTTTGGAACCGGTCTAAACACTTCATGGCCTTTGTAACGGTAGACTGTTCTGTCTGTTTTTGAACATCGTTTGTGTCAACTCTAAACAGAAACACCACGTTGTGGACTTTCCCCTCTTGAGCAGGATGATATATAGGCTTTTGTTTGCGGTTTTACGCATGAGCGCAAACACACACACCCGTGCATATAAAATGCACACATTACATTTATGAATGGGAGGCAGTGTAAATACATATTTGCTGGTAATAATGACCAAACTAACTTTGCCCTTGGAAAAAAACAACAACCAAAAAAACCCCCACAACCACAGGTTTGGCACTCGCTTTCATACAGACACACTTGCACGCTTAACCACATAGACGCATCACAAAAATTATGCAATTTTCCACACCACCATAATAGGAACGTCTGTGTTTAACATGGAACGGATTGCAAAAAGACACTTATAATTACTTCTCACGCACTTCATGTTTCGTGTCTTAGCATGAGTTCCTGGCGTCTTTAATTTAAATGTGATAAATCCTTTATCAAAGGATGTACTTTCAGCTGAGTACTGGAACATAGCCTCCATCCAAATGAACGCAACATAAATAGTGTGTTTTTCAGTGTTAAGGAAACACACTATTTTAGATGAGGAATTCAGTTTCCATTGTCACTTTCCTGTGTGGTGTGTACAAGTATAAAACAAATGAATGAAATGCTGGCATGTTCCCTTGAAAGATGTTGTCTGGGGGCCATGTGACCTTCAACTCACCCGCTACTGGCATCTGCATTTTCTTGCAGTTTTTTAATTTGCATTTACTGTCAGTAAAAAAAAAAATCGTATAGTAATAGGCCGTACTATGGGAATAATAGAAAGAAAGAAAGAAAGAAAGAAAGAAATACGATGAAGGGGGGAGAGAGAGAAAGAGTTCTATTTTTTTTCCAGTGGTGGATTTTTTTTTTGTCAGAACTTTATTCATGTGTTTCATCAGAATTTTTGTCGGATGTTGGTTTGACTGGTACGTTTTGGCTTCCCAGTTCTATTTTAAGATGGCAATCTGGGAATGTTTATCATTGGTAATTTATTTATTTTTTCCTCTGAGTTCCCTTTGCCCAGTGTCAATACAGTTTATCATAATAGATCGGTTGCCTGGAGATACAAACCTCATTGCAAAAAACCATTGTGATCTTTCCAGTTTGTGGAATTCTTAGAAATGTAACCGCATTGTGTAGCAGTTGTGCATAGAGAAATCTAATATCTTCAATTCTCGGTTGCCTTTTTTAGTTCTTCTCTCTTGCTAAGTTTGGCTTTGGTTGCTGAGTAATTCTTACATGTTTGTATGTAATTTACTGTAAGTACTGGGTGTAATTGAATTCTTGTGCTATTCATTCATCATTAGAAGTGTTGTCTCACCTCCACTTATTTTGTAATTTGTTACTTTAAAGCTATCAAAAAGACTTCAGAATGAGATTCTTCAGGAGTGTAGAAATTTAAATTTCATATGACATTAAATAATTTCAAAATTAATTTCAAACTTGCATATATATTGTGTTATTATCAAAATGCAATAATTTGCTTTGCCTCTGAAATGACTTTCCTTTTCAGCTGATGTCACCAGTACCTCTTATTTCAATCCCTGACCTCCAACCACCTCCATTCTATGTACTTTAACACCCTTTTCCCTTGATATAATCAGTTCTTGATTGATAACATTAAGTCTTACCCTACAACCATTTTCACTCACAAATACTTTACATTTACATTTAGTCATTTAGCAGATGCTTTTATCCAAAGCGACTTACAAATGAGGAAAATAAAAGCAGTCAAAACTGCTTATTTTGTAATTTGTTACTTTAAAGCTATCAAAAAGACTCTTCAGAATGAGATTCTTCAGGAGTTTAGAAATTTAAATTTCATATGACATTAAATAATTTCAAAATTAATTTCAAACTTGCATATATATTGTGTTATTATCAAAATGCAATAATTTGCTTTGCCTCTGAAATGACTTTCCTTTTCAGCTGATGTCACCAGTACCTCTTATTTCAATCCCTGACCTCCAACCACCTCCATTCTATGTACTTTAACACCCTTTTCCCTTGATATAATCAGTTCTTGATTGATAACATTAAGTCTTACCCTACAACCATTTTCACTCACAAATACTTTACATTTACATTTAGTCATTTAGCAGATGCTTTTATCCAAAGCGACTTACAAATGAGGAAAATAAAAGCAGTCAAAACTAACAAAAGAGCAACAATATATAAGTGCAAATGACAAGTCTCGGTTAGCCTGACAGTACACGTAGCAAGGTGTATATACAGTGGGTACAGAAAGTATTCAGACCCCCTTAAATTTTTCACTCTTTGTTATATTGCAGCCATTTGCTAAAATCATTTAAATAAATGCGAACGTGTAATTTCTGTGCATCATCCTAGTAGTGGATACTTACAGTTTTCTCAGCATATTAAACAAAGAAAAAGTATTTTAAAATATTTGTAAAAAAATTACACATTTCACAGCATAATTTTAGTCTTACTCCAAAAAAGTGACATTTCATGGCCGTTGTGCGTGTGCGACCACCAAAACGGGTTAAAATTTATGATTTTGATTTTTCAGTGTACATTTGCCCAAACTGCTAACCATAAAACAATTAAAATTAATTGATTGTGTTGAGCTATGGGTTTATTTGATAGTAAACTTGAAAGCATGACTACTGACCTGCGAGTTTTACATTCTGTTTTTAGCCCATGTTGTGATGTTTAGAGCATTTGATTGGCCCACAAAGCAATCTCTGTAACATGATCATTCCAAATTACACACATCATCAATTCCCATCATGCCCAATATTGCTTAATGACAATCGTTGTGCATAAACGCTGTACTGTGTACCACAAAGAATGTTTGTGTAGACATTTACAATGGCCTCTTCAGATAGCTCAATTAGAACGGACTCCATGGTGATTTTTCACAGTTTAGGGCCCTAAAATAGTTCACCTCAAACATTCTGTAGTCATTAACCCACCCTCATGTCCTTTTCAAACTGCATAACTTTCTTCTGCAGAATATAAAAGGAAAAATTCTGAAGAATGCCCTGCTAATTTTCTAATTTTCTGTGTTCCTTTTGCATCCTTTTTTAAAGCTTGACAGCTTAAGTCCCTGTTCAGTGTAATTGCATTCAAATGGTTATGCCATGACACGAGGGTGAGTAAATGACATACAGTACTTTTAATTTTTGGGTGAACGATCCCTTTGGGTAAGTGTGTGTGATAGAGAACCAGCCCACCTGTACCTATGCTCAAGAGAAAATTCACATGCGCTCTGTGAGTGTATGACGAGCTTAAAGCCATAGAGACAATGTCTGTCAAGTGATTTCTTTGAATGCTTAAGACATTTTCGTCCAAATAATGATACAGTTTTTGCATGTTTATCATGTTCTAGTTAACACGTACTCACTTTAGCATTCTCATGTACTGTTAGAATAGACAGACATTTTTGAAATTCTAAACGCATTTAAAGATTCTTTCATTAATTACTCACCCTCATGTCGTTTCAAACCCGTAAGACCTTTGTTTATATTCGGAACACAAATTAAGATATTTTTGATGGAATCTGAGAGCTGTCTGACCCTGCATAGACAGCAGCACATCTGAAATGTTCCCAAGTCCAGAAACGTAGCAAGGAGATCTGTAAAATAATCCATGTGACATCGGTGGTTCATCCGCAACTATACGAAGCTACGAGAATACTTTTAGTGCGCAAAATAAAAAAAAATAATGACTTTATTCAACAATTCGTCTCCTCCGCATCACCCTAGTGCCATTTTGGAGAATATCATCTGGACGTAAACAACGTATGCTGTTCTGTGTCTGTGTCTGTTTCCTACGTTGTTTGCGCTTCGATTTGAATGAAAACTACACATTAGTTTTGAGTGAAAACTGCGGAAAAGCTGGGAGGTTTTAAAAGAGTGCTAAGGGAATTATACAAATGAATATATGAATGAATTAATAAATATGAATGTACCTCTGAAGGTTCTGACTGTCTTCAGAAACGATTCGATGGCATTTTGTTTTCATCTTCGCTCATATTTACATTCAGCCTGTGTGCAGTTTCTGTCTTGCCAAAAACGGACCGAATTTGCATGCGCTGCTGTAAATTTTGGCCGGTTGATGAAAAACAAGCTTATGTGGATTCTACACATTTAAACAATTCAGATAAGTTATCTAGAATTATTTATGGAGCAGATCAAATACATATAATCATTAATTAATCAATTATCATTTTGACTTAACTCTTTTCTTTATTTAAAGGCTGAAATGTGAGGTTTACCTTTTTATGAAACTTTTTCAAAGCTTTATTTGAACATTTACATTAGATATTCGAACATGCTATTAAACTGTTGTCAGTCAAGTTGTCATTTAAACCAACATCATTGGTAATGTTATTGTTTTAGTGATTGTGCAAACAAAAAGTCATTTTATTTGTTGTTTATTGATTTTTAAATATAAAACTTGAAGTGATTTATGTGTCAGTACTTTTTGAACATCTCTAGCACATTTGAACAAAACTGTGATAATACTGATAACCGTGATCATTTTGGTCACCATAATCGTGATAAGAAATTTTCATACCGTTACATCCCGTAAACATATGTGTCAGTACAAACAAGCAACTCATATTTGATTTGGGTACGCACAAATACAAGTAACAAAAATGGCCTAAAGTAAAATAAAACCTGTTACGTGCTCCCGGGAGTGAGGACATGTTGTCACAGTAAACACAGACAGCATATACATGAACAGCTTTGTAGTCTTGAGTTACAGCTAATTCATCACAATGGCACAATGGCTGATCTGAATGAGATAATACCTAGCTATTAAAAACTGCTTTAAAGCCATTCAACTAAGCAATTTAGAAAGAGAGAGTATGACAAATTCCTGACTTAAAAGGAAAATTGTTCTTCTGTCAAGTTCTCTGTTAAAGTGTAAAGAGTTTACAGATACGGAGGAGAGTAAACTTTATAACTCCTGTTCTCTCAAAAATACCTCCGAATTAGACAAAAGGGTCTCTCTAGGCCACATCACATTGTTTTGTTCATGTCCACTTTTTGTACGAAGCAGACCCTTTTTCACATTTCATATATGCAGGATCATTGTCTCACTTTCTTGCTTGAGCTTGAGAGAGAAATAGATTAGCTTGATTTATAAACAGTTTGGAAAGGTTGCTGCTTTTGTGTGCCTTCAGGCACACTTAATGAAATGGAAAAAGGAGATTACTGCTCAGCCACCAGAACTTTTCCATGCTGCATGGCACAAATAAAAATGATGTATAAATTATCAGTGGTCTGATTTGAATTTTGCATGTACTGTACATGTAGATTCACAATAAGGTGTTTTCTTAAAAAAAGCACCTCTTGGATTCAGTTATAAAAGTTGTTTTCAGAGTAGACAGTATAGAGGACAGATTATTGATATAATAAGAATTTAAAGAGATAATTCATCCAAAAATGGAACTTTACTCATCCTCTCATAGTTCTGAACCACTTGATTTTCTTCCTTCTACAGAATACAAAAGCAGAAGTGTTTAATGAAAATGGTTACCAAGGGCTGTAAAGCTTCAGAAATGACAAAATGTTGATATGACTCAAGCATTATATTCCAAATCTTCTGAAACCACACAGTAGCTTTATGTAAGACTGAAATGACGATTGGCATCAGTGACGCCAGTGTTTGAGATAACGTGTGAGGCAACATGAAAGTGAGTGAATGATGATGATGATGATGAAATTTCAGTTTTGTGTATAAATGATTTCTGTAATATTATAAGTGGAGAAACTGTATTGTCATCTTGTGTTGTTCTGCCCAATCCAGTTCTCTTTGACAATCGATTGTTACCCATTGATCTTAAAGATATTTGGGTCATTAGTTCAATAGCATCTTGTCTATTCTGCAGATTAATTTACTTTGATGCAGGGACGCGGGAAGTAGGGGTGCTGAGGGGGCTGCAGCACCCCCTGTTTTCACATGGTTGCAAATGCAACGCCAAGTTTGTTCATTTAAATTTATTCTGTTTTAGCATTTAATAATTTATTTGTAATGATCTCTGAAATGTAAATTGTAAGTGGGCTATAATAAACCCATGTTTATCTTTGTAGCTAATCAGCTCATGGGGGCCTAATCCTCATGAACACGTGACGCTAGCACGTGATATCAGACATGAACTGTACAGAATGCGAACAAGATTAACTTTAATACAAGGAGATAATGGCGCAAAAGCGAATTTCAGATTGGGGGCTGGTTCACTTACGTCGGTGCTCGTGCTGGGGCTGGTGTTGTTTGGATGTCGATTTTTGAAAGTTTTTGCACCCAACATGGACACACACAGCACCCGACATCTTCCCGCGCCCCTACTTTGATGTGGTCTCATAGTATTACATTCATCCTGTGATGACTTCAGTAGGTGTAATATTTATCTCAAAGAAAATTGTCTCAAAGAATCTCAAAGTAAGTTTATATGCCAAATGATTAACTTCCTAATAACGATGTATCCGATGAAAAACTCTTCCTTTATGTAAAGGCATTGCCGTTCAAAAGAGAGGGGTCTTTTTGTTTGTTTGTATTATATTTAAAAATGTAAAATATTCCTCTGGGCTTTACTAGGGATCCTGGGCCCCTTCTACATATCTTGGCTTTGGGTCCCCCTTGGCTGAAATCGCGTTCCGGGACACTCCTAACCCTAACCATAGTTAACATGCTGTCGCTTTTAAACATTTTAATGCATCCTTGCTGAAAAGTCTTAATTTATTAAGAAAAAAAAATACTGACCTCAAGCTTGAACGGCACTCTACAATGAACATGAAAGGGCAGTTGCAAGCCATTTTACTTCTATATTGTGAGGTGCAACATTCAGTGAGATAAACTAAATTAAGAACATACCCGAGAGACTGATACACTTAAACAATGTCTTTTTCCATCTAGGTATTCGCCACTTCTACTTTAACTGCAGATCTTTTTTGCTTTATGCCGTAGGCTTGAAACTGTCATCAAGGTCCTTGATGTGCACATGCTTTCAATGAAACAAAATTGAATTAGGCCAGTAATTTGTGAGTTTCTTTGGCTTTATGTTTCCCCCTCTAACCCCAGACACAAAGCAAGCCCCTGTTGGTGTTAATCAAGCCTTTTAATTTAGCTTAATCAGTAAACATGTTGCTAACATTACAGCATGATACCCTAATAAGCATAAACAAAATCTTACTGACCCCAAATTGAACGGCACTGTCCAGTGCAGTAAACATGAAATAAATGCTGTTCTTTTGGGGGGGAAAATGCATCACATTTTCCACAAAAATATTAAGCATATTTAGCATATTATTATGATTTCTAAAGTATCCTATGATACTGAAAACTGGAGTAATGGCTGCTGAAAATTCAGCTTTGCCATCAAAGGAATAAATTACATATATTCAAATAGCAAACAGTTTTTAATTCAATTTTAAATTGTAGTGATATTTCACAATATTACTGTTTTTTTCTATTTCAGGTCAAATAAACACAGCCTTGGTGAACCGAATCTTCTTTCAAAACCAAAAATCATACTGACCTTACTGAATCTTTTTGTATGGTAGTGTATGTCCAGCAACTTTAGTGTTGTATTTATATTGACTCTTGTTTTGTAGGTGATAAGAGGGAGGATAGAGAGGACGGCATCCTATTTACTAATGAAGAAGAGAAGGAACAGTGGGAGGAAGATCAGCGGGTGAGTGCTTAAACTTCATATAGTCATTTTCCTCTTTAAACGCTCTGTTTATGTTCTTAGGATTCTGAATATGTGTTCCTGGTCTTAATGTGCATAACTCGTTAGCACATATTAATTCAAAGAAAACTTTTTTTTTTGCTGCAAGATGTAAACAGTTTTATCTCTATATATATCTTTTGGGGGGGGAAATGCATCACATTTTCCACAAAAATATTAAGCATATTTAGCATATTAGTATGATTTCTAAAGTATCCTATGATACTGAAAACTGGAGTAATGGCTGCTGAAAATTCAGCTTTGCCATCAAAGGAATAAATTACATATATTCAAATAGCAAACAGTTTTTAATTCAATTTTAAATTGTAGTGATATTTCACAATATTACTGTTTTGTGTTTTTTTTTTGGATCAAATAAATACAACCTTGGTTAGCATAAGAGACTGCTTTCAAAAGCTTAAAAACCGAAACTTTTGAATGTAGTGTAGTTCAGTTTGATTATAATTTTGACTATTTTACCCAATATTTGTCTGCTGTTTTTATTAATACTTTCCAGTATCAAACTGAGTTTTTGGAACACAGTCATGTGCTCAGTATGTGTTACGGTTAGTTTTCATCACATCAAAGTGTATTTGGACCAGACACTGTACAATAGTTTTCTGTGATGTTTGCTGTGTGACCATGGTATATACATGGTCACATGTGGTGCTTGTCTCATTCTCCTAAGGTCTTTAAATGCCTGTGCGTGCGTATTAGTGAGTGTGTGCATGTCTGTGGATCTATTCAAGGTATTTGGTGTCCAATGGTTCAGAAAGCATCCCCTGTTTAAATGTCTTCCTTCAAGCAAAGTAGCTAACAAACAAACGATTGTACCACTGCAGGGACCCTGTGGGCCACCCTGTCTACAGAACACTCTGGTGGTGTGAGTCCTGGTAGACTGTGGGTCATTAGCTTGTTTCACATGCAAACTATTAAGAGAAACACAGATGACCTGAAACAGACTTTTTTATGCCTGCTCTTCTAGAGAAGGCCCTTACATAATTCCTAGTGCGGCAGTCCAAGTAGGCTAATGTTTTCATTCAGATTTCAAATGATACCATACAAATAAGTTGTAAATGGTTGTGAATGCTGTATGCAAATAAACAGCAAAATGGTCTTTCTTTCTGTTTTCCAGTTAAGTGGGTACTGGGTGAGTAGTTCACCCAGAAATTAAAATTGTAATTTGCTCAACTCTTATTCCCTTGTTTTTGTAATGAACAAAGATGAAAGCCAAGCTTCAAAAATGGCACAAAAGCACAATAAAATAATAATTTAAAGCTGTCCATGCAGGTACTTTTTACTAAATTCCAGGTTTTCTGAAGTCATAAGAAAACTTCATGTGTTAAACAGACCGAAACTGTACTGTGTTTCCCAAAACAAGAAAACAGTAGTTAACTGTTAACTGCTTCAACTCGATTTGTTTAGTCACTGAACTGAATTTAAGAACCAAATAATTCTGGCTGGTTTTGTGAACTAGATCAACCGATTCATTGATCAAATTTAATGATCAATGAATTGTTTCTTGTTTCTTATTTGTATGGGTTTGGATTGACATCAGGGTGAGTAAATGATGGAATTTTTTTTTTGAACTGTTTAAAATATATATGTGACCCTGGAGCACAAAACCAATCTTAAATTGCTTGGGTATATTTTTGCCAAAAATGCCACAAAAAAAAAACATTGTATGGCTCAAAATTATCGATTTTTCTTTTATGCCAAAAATCATTAGGATATTAAGTATCATGTTCCATAAGTATTAAGATCATGTTCCATGAAGATATGTTGTAAATTTCCTACCGTAAATATATCAAAACTTAATTTTTGATCAGTAATATGCATTGCTAAGAACTTCGTTTGGATAACTTTAAAGGCGATTTTCTCTTCTTTTTTTGCACCCTCAGATTCCAGATTTTCAAATAGTTGTATCGCGGCCAAATATTGTCCTATCTTAACAAGCTATACATCAATGGAAAGCTTATTTATTTATTATACAGGTATGTATACATCTCAATTTCGAGAAATTGACACTTACGACTGGTTTTGTGGTCCAGGATCACATATGTCCCTGAAAATCAGTTCCAGGCTGCAAATATCACCCCTTACAATGAAGTTAATTTCTGAAATGTGCCATTTGTGTATTTGGCTGTGGATTTGTCTCGACCCTCCTGTTCCATTCTCACATTTGCATCTGTTTCATATGCATTCTCATGTCAGTGGCGATGAGGCTTTGTATTGATGCTAATCTGATAGAGCACAGCGAGGGGAAATAGCCACTTTTCCCGGGCCCTTTTTCACCCAACCTCAGCCCTGCCCCAACCGCTTGGCTCCACATGCATGTTCCCATCTCAAAACTGTTATATTTTAGATTTAGCCCTTTCGCTCTCTTTGTTCTAGCTTTCCTTCTGTCTTTTATTCTCACATTCCTCTGCCGAAATCCACATGATTATGTTTCCTGGTGACTGAGTTAAATGGCTCCAGGACAACAGAGAGACTGAAAGGTCTTCATAAAGATGTCATTACCCTGTCATAAATATATCAAAACTTAATTTTTGATCAGTAATATGCATTGCTAAGAACTTCGTTTGGATAACTTTAAAGGCGATTTTCTCTTCTTTTTTTGCACCCTCAGATTCCAGATTTTCAAATAGTTGTATCGCGGCCAAATATTGTCCTATCTTAACAAGCTATACATCAATGGAAAGCTTATTTATTTATTATACAGGTATGTATACATCTCAATTTCGAGAAATTGACACTTACGACTGGTTTTGTGGTCCAGGATCACATATGTCCCTGAAAATCAGTTCCAGGCTGCAAATATCACCCCTTACAATGAAGTTAATTTCTGAAATGTGCCATTTGTGTATTTGGCTGTGGATTTGTCTCGACCCTCCTGTTCCATTCTCACATTTGCATCTGTTTCATATGCATTCTCATGTCAGTGGCGATGAGGCTTTGTATTGATGCTAATCTGATAGAGCACAGCGAGGGGAAATAGCCACTTTTCCCGGGCCCTTTTTCACCCAACCTCAGCCCTGCCCCAACCGCTTGGCTCCACATGCATGTTCCCATCTCAAAACTGTTATATTTTAGATTTAGCCCTTTCGCTCTCTTTGTTCTAGCTTTCCTTCTGTCTTTTATTCTCACATTCCTCTGCCGAAATCCACATGATTATGTTTCCTGGTGACTGAGTTAAATGGCTCCAGGACAACAGAGAGACTGAAAGGTCTTCATAAAGATGTCATTACCCTGTCAGACATGTTTGCCTCTGTATTTTAGATTCCCCTCCAATCCAGCAGAACCTCATGGCTATGGTCACATATTAACCTGTTGTCCAGACAAGTACACTTAACTTTGGTCTTGACTTGTATAAATATTTTTAAAGTTTATGATAAAGTGAAACTGGGACACTTTATCAGTCACTTTTCATATAAAATAAACAAATCTGCTGTTTTTGGGCAAAACAGTGATGTGGGTTTACTGCGTGTTGTATATAGCCTACTACTTTTTGCATTACACACACTTTTTTGAAACCTCTTATCTATATACGTACCTCTCACCCATTCAAGCCCGTTCTGGTTGCATGTTGTGTCTCCAGTTGGCATTAATGACTTTCAGAACCTTGAAAAAATATTTCTATAATGGCCCTGTCCCAAATGCTGGCGGAGTTCTTGTGGATTTTTGATAGCATCCATTTACCTGCTTTCAGCAAATCATTTAACCTAATTAATATACATAAGCCATGCTGGTAAATTAAAATTTTAGCAAAGTTTAAATGTAGTTTTCTTTTTTCAGGTTGTTTCTACATCTCTATCTAAAAGGACTACTTTAATGGGAGATTTTTGTATTACTGTACCCTGAAAAGGTTGCAAATGCAGCTGACAGTGGGACAGGCTCATGGCCAGATTTATATTAATAGTAGTGTTAGTAGTTGCATGAGGCCGATGGATCTCTTAGTAATTATGAAATACAAGCATGTCATTCATTTATTTTGTGCTTTTAAGTGTTTCTGTGTGCTTATTTGTCATAACTTGTAGTGATGATCATGTTGTGATAATTATAGTAAATTAATTAGTTTGTTTTCTGTCACCAAAATTTGAAAATATATTTTTCACCAATATTTAATTCACTTTCTTCAGCTGCTGTAGTTCTATTCATCTCGACAGTTTACACTGATTTAATGTCAGATGAATTCAACTCATTAAACTAAATTACATTTAAATGTTTTGTACAATTAATTGGATTAAATGGACAATAATTCAAGCAGAGCCACAACCTCTAATATCATGTTCTTTCTTGTTTATTTTATTCCATTTTATTTTGACAGTAATGTGCTTTTGCAAAGCTTTAGTAAATTAAGCAGGAGTTTGTTTTGTAGAAATGTGTTTTCAGTTTAGATAATGTGACAGTTTTATGTCCTCTCTCACTACTGTGCCCTCAAAACATCTTAAAGACCAAATCAGAAAATAAAAAGCTGGAGAGAAAATGTGTACAAAAAAAAGTGTGTGGCACTCAATTTGGCACCTTCAGCAGTTCCAGTAGAGAAATAGATTTCTAGCAATAAACCATAGGCTGTAAACCTTTCAAAATAAAACTACTGAGATCCAGTGTAGTTAAAGAATATGCTTCTGCAGAAGCCATATGTTTTTTTATAAATGATATTTATTTATCATATTTCATATTTAAGTCCCAAATTACCAGTGAAGTATTACAACACCTAAAATCCTAAAGTGAGATGCAGTCAATGCAGTCATTTTTCATTATGCAGGTTAGATTGTATCAGGGCTTAGAACTCATTGAAGTTTTTAAGTGTTGATTTAATAAGCGGACATGGAAACACTGGCCACTAGCACCAATGAATGGCATAGCAAAAATAATGATCGCTTTCAAACAGGTTCCCCAAACACTTGGTCAGTAAAACAGACAGTCCCGCCCCAAACTCATGCCATTGATCGAGCCACTGATGCTCTCTTGAGCTGGATGAGAAGCTCAAGCAAACAGCGCAATTATTTGGAAGAGCCACAGTGTTTACACTTTTCAGGGGAAATCAGTCAACTAATGGCTTACTTATAACTGTCTCTGGATATTATACTGGGATATTTTTATACTCACCAGAATGAATGTCTATGGAGAAAACGAAAGGGAAAAAATAGTTCTGAAACACAGGCTGCTGAAAAAATGAATGGTTACTGTTATTTTCTATTGTCATTATATAATATTTTCTCCATGGTGAAAATATGACGGACCGATGATTCAAATCAGAATTAATGTCTATGGAGAAAACGAAAGGGAAAAAATAGTTCTGAAACACAGGCTGCTGAAAAAATGAATGGTCACTGTTATTTTCTATTGTCATTATATAATATTTTCTCCATGGTGAAAATATGACGGACCGATGATTCAAACTGTGCATACAGTTTGATGCATGTCTATGGAATTCCTTCTATCCATCTGTTGTTTTTATGCTCACCTCAAATGTGTTTCTTTGATTGAAATCCCCTCAGTGTGTGTGTGTACTAACAGCCCTTGACATGAGTCATATCAAATGACTGTCTTCTAGTCTTTTTGTATCTTTCAAACATTCTCTGTCTTTCTCTCTCTACTCTTGCAAACACACACACACTCACAAACCCGCACATATTTGTCGCACATAGCTTTGGAAAATCTGCTGGAGTTTATTTGCAGATAGAAACAGAGAAGAAGAATAGTCATGTAAATGTTTCCAGCAATTGAGCTTTTCCACACTTTTCCATTGCTTTAGTGGTTAGCTCGAAACCTTCGTTGTAATACCTCATTGACTCTCAACAGAAAGAAAAAGTGGCATGCTTTTGTTTTTTAGCAGTTTTTATCATAGAAAAATTAACTTTGACCTTGAGTAAAATTGCATTTATTTCATACTTAATATACAACAACACAAACCATATTCAGCTCATATTAATTTTACATTTCGTGACACAATTGTTCATTTTTATACCTCCCTTCGAGAAGAACCCCATGTAACGCATATGTTGCATATCCTATTTTTGTATCCTGCCTCCTTTTTGTGTTGGGATGATGATAAAATTTTAATTTTTGCATGAGCTATTCTTAAGTAGCAAGATTATTTTCAATATTATATTAAGACAGACATTGACTTCTTTTTTTGTACAGTTTACCACACTAAACAGGAAAAAAAATCGCATCATGAAGCTTCAGGATGAAGTTGATTGAAAAAATAGAAGAGACAAAAAAGGAAGACCCCTAATTATTAATTACAGCTGGAGAGGAATACTAAAGATGGGGTAATGTTGAGTATGGATAGGGTTATACTGGATAGAAATTCATTGTCATTCAAAAGATAAAGATGCTCACTTTCTCTCTTTCTCTCTCTCTCTCTCTCTCTGTATTATTAGAGTCCATAAAACAGTGATGAGAGATCTCTGGCTAACCTTCTGTCGACTCCAGAGACTCGCTGCAGAGAGAGAAAGTGAGTGAGTACAGTGAGAGTTCTTGTAGATGTCACTGGTCTTCACTGGGCTAGTCTGGGTGGAGACTGGATGTCTGGGTTCCTGACAATATGTCCTGGGATGAACTGGGAGACTTAGTGGACAGGAGTCAGGACCGACACACACACTCACACACACACAGAGAGCAAGAGAGACACTGAGGGAGCATGTGAATGAGGAGGAAAACAGCTGTTTTGGAGAAACAATAGCTCAGCCAAGACTCAATTGATCGAGCCACTGATGCTCTCTTGAGCTGGATGAGAAGCTCAAGCAAACAGCGCAATTATTTGGAAGAGCCACAGTGTTTACACTTTTCAGGGGAAATCAGTCAACTAATGGCTTACTTATAACTGTCTCTGGATATTATACTGGGATATTTTTATACTCACCAGAATGAATGTCTATGGAGAAAACGAAAGGGAAAAAATAGTTCTGAAACACAGGCTGCTGAAAAAATGAATGGTCACTGTTATTTTCTATTGTCATTATATAATATTTTCTCCATGGTGAAAATATGACGGACCGATGATTCAAACTGTGCATACAGTTTGATGCATGTCTATGGAATTCCTTCTATCCATCTGTTGTTTTTATGCTCACCTCAAATGTGTTTCTTTGATTGAAATCTCCCCTCAGTGTGTGTGTGTACTAACAGCCCTTGACATGAGTCATATCAAATGACTGTCTTCTAGTCTTTTTGTATCTTTCAAACATTCTCTGTCTTTCTCTCTCTACTCTTGCAAACACACACACACTCACAAACCCGCACATATTTGTCGCACATAGCTTTGGAAAATCTGCTGGAGTTTATTTGCAGATAGAAACAGAGAAGAAGAATAGTCATGTAAATGTTTCCAGCAATTGAACTTTTCCACACTTTTCCATTGCTTTAGTGGTTAGCTCGAAACCTTCGTTGTAATACCTCATTGACTCTCAACAGAAAGAAAAAGTGGCATGCTTTTGTTTTTTAGCAGTTTTTATCATAGAAAAATTAACTTTGACCTTGAGTAAAATTGCATTTATTTCATACTTAATATACAACAACACAAACCATATTCAGCTCATATTAATTTTACATTTCGTGACACAATTGTTCATTTTTATACCTCCCTTCGAGAAGAACCCCATGTAACGCATATGTTGCATATCCTATTTTTGTATCCTGCCTCCTTTTTGTGTTGGGATGATGATAAAATTTTAATTTTTGCATGAGCTATTCTTAAGTAGCAAGATTATTTTCAATATTATATTAAGACAGACATTGACTTCTTTTTTTGTACAGTTTACCACACTAAACAGGAAAAAAAATCGCATCATGAAGCTTCAGGATGAAGTTGATTGAAAAAATAGAAGAGACAAAAAAGGAAGACCCCTAATTATTAATTACAGCTGGAGAGGAATACTAAAGATGGGGTAATGTTGAGTATGGATAGGGTTATACTGGATAGAAATTCATTGTCATTCAAAAGATAAAGATGCTCACTTTCTCTCTTTCTCTCTCTCTCTCTCTCTCTCTCTGTATTATTAGAGTCCATAAAACAGTGATGAGAGATCTCTGGCTAACCTTCTGTCGACTCCAGAGACTCGCTGCAGAGAGAGAAAGTGAGTGAGTACAGTGAGAGTTCTTGTAGATGTCACTGGTCTTCACTGGGCTAGTCTGGGTGGAGACTGGACGTCTGGGTTCCTGACAATATGTCCTGGGATGAACTGGGAGACTTAGTGGACAGGAGTCAGGACCGACACACACACTCACACACACACAGAGAGCAAGAGAGACACTGATGGAGCATGTGAATGAGGAGGAAATCAGCTGTTTTGGAGAAACAAGAGCTCAGCCAAGACTCACCGCACTGTCTGGCAGAGTCCTCCTCCTCATCACTCCATCGTTTTCATTTTCAATTACGCTCTACCCTGGTCCATCATTTTCCTGTTTTCTCTGTCTGTCGAACAGGCCAAATCAAATCCCACTCTTCTTGCTGGTGCTGTTTATCCTGGTCTCCGCAGGGAAAATTGACTTGACTCAGGGCCACCTGAGGAGATGTTATATTTTTTCCGCTGACATTTTCGATCGCAAATCACATCATACTCATCATTTGATCTAGAGTGTTGATTTCATAATAATTGGGTTTTCAGGCACGTGACCCTGTAGCACTTGCAATAAACACTACTAAATGTGATACAGGCGATATTGACACAATCTATCACCAAGCAAGTAAAAACAAGGCTTGTTCACACAAACCAACAGGATTTTAGGTTGCTGTGTGTTTGTGCAGCATGCAAATATCTGAGCAGAGAAGAATATTTCTGATAGCTTTCTATCAAACACCCTCACGCTCTTTCTTGTAAGGTCAAATGTGATTACTTCAGAGCACTGTCAGAAAGAAGGCCTCTGGCAGTGTAGTACACACTGCAACAAACACTAGCGCACAAACACGCATTGGCTGACAGTGATGCTGGTCCCTACAGCTGGGTCTCCAGCACGGAGTCGTACACAGTGGTCCACCTGTGACAATAAACACAGTGATTACCTCCTAGAGCCTACTGACGCCATCTAATATACTCAAGAGATCATCACAAGGACAGGGTGACCATTCCATCCGTCTCTCTCTCTCACCACATCTCTGTGACCCATTCCCACCACCTCCCCTCAGCAGAACAGAGGAGCCTCAAGGGAAGTACATTGGCTCAATTCCCACAGCATTTTCCATCACTGATTCCAGGAGGTGCGCACCTGTGATGCAATTACAACAGCATTTGTGCAATTGTGTTTGTTTACTTTGTTTTTTTTCTAGATTTTCTCTTAAAGGTGCATTAAGAAAAAAAAAGCCTCCCAACAATAATGGTGATGTCACCTGCAGACATCTCTATGATAAAGGCAAAAGACATGGCCACTCTCTAAGTTTTGTGCTGATAAGATTAAATTTGACAAAAAATTTTAAACAAAAATATTAAATATTTTTTTTGTAGCCAGTATTTCTTCTTCCAGCTAAGAGTCTTTTGCAAACCCTAGAGCTGTATCAGGAAAACTTGACACACCAATTAGGGATAGAGTGACCTAACATCCCAATACAGACAGTGCTTATTATATAACTACTTTCCCGTATCTGGCGTTAAGTTTGGTTTTATTGTTATAAATAAACATTTTAAACACGTTGATGTGGTTCATGTTTTTAAATTTTTTTTTATTCATATTAAACCAGCACCACAATGTGTAACCGTAAATAATATGAGTAATGAGTCAGCATGTAATTATAATTTTTTTTTATCATGGTCATCTGGTCACTCTGGTCAATTGGTGAAGATCTGAATGGTCATGTGACCAGCATTTTGGCATCCCACTTGCTAATGCTATTGCACCATCAGCTGCTCAAGTTTTTCTTTTGGTTAGAGCTTTGAACTATTAGATCTAGAGGCACAAATCTTTCTCCTGTTTTCTGGCTTCATGCAAAGTCATTCAGTGAAGTCATTGCTTAGAATCTCTGCTCATGGAATTGCCTACACACCATCTTGGATTTTGAGCGCAATGATAGCCATCTTTTAAAGGTCAGCCATATTCCCCATCTGCCATTTTAAATTTAGTTCCTACCTTTCATCTAGTCTGCTTCCAATACTCATTAGTATCCTGGTTATTATAGCAGTGTGAATATTTCAAACATTTTACCTGTAATGCAGCTTTGAATTTGAAAGCAAAACAAGAAGTACGGTTAAATCTTAGCAATGCTTAGTGTGAGTATGACATTGAGACCGTGCCTTGAGAGAATCTTAAGGGTTTGGTGGCAGCGCCACCTACTGGTTTATAATTTAACCTTTATATTTAAATCTGTCACAATTTTTACAATAATTGGATATACATCATAAAATTATGCCATGCATAGGTTGTCACTTGACCTCTTATATGTAGCTGCTTACTGCTTTTCTTATTCTGACACAAATTGCCCTCTTCTGGTTTCAAGTGAAATTAAGACCTATGAGCATAGTGATAATCCCAAGCATATCATAATATCCATCGCAGGCACCAGCAAATGTGATTGAACTCCATAACTTTCCGTCACCTATGCTCTAGATTTTTGATCGCAATCTCACAATGACTCAATCTTTGAGCATCTATGCTGACTTTCCCTCTTAGATCGGGGGCTCATCACTGTGCTCTAGGCCTTCAGACTGCTATCAATCTCCCAAATGCTGTCAGTCAGTGAACAGTAGCCCAGAACCACATGTTTGTGTAAATCAGCAGACAGCCAGTGGAATGATGCGTCTGGAGTTATGCATCTCAGATGTACAACTGGTTCCAGCTCTCGTGGAAACTTTGTGTAATAGCTTTACGGGCAAATATATTTTCTCGTTTAAATCATGACATGTATAGTATATCTTGCCCAGTCCTAACAGCTCTATCCCTAAGCCATTCTTCCATATTATATTGATTGATAGTCTCACTTTTAACCCCCCTATAAAGGATATTGTTTCATCTGTTGCCCCCCCCCCCTCATCTTGCTGTCCTGATGTGGGAGAGTGCTAGAGAGTGTAGATTTAGGGTGCTAAAGAGCCACACACATGGTTTTCCTAAGCTGTAAATTTTATGGATAATTTCTGATGTGGTTAGAGATTTATACCCCCCAACTAAGACCAGCATCTGCAGGTAATTATTCCTCTGCTCACACGCCTTTCTCCATTGCTTTCTCATTCTCTCAAATACACACAATTTCTTTACAACTCTTACATATTTTATGCAGTACACTTTGTCACTCTTTGTCTTGTCGACACTCACTTCACACAGCTGAGGTTGGTCTTTCCTCTGTCTAAACTTTAATTTGATACCCTTAAACAGTTAGATGTCCCGAGAGAGTCAGAGAATGAGAGACAAAGAGAAAGTGGAAATTCAGGAAAGAAACTGTGTATTTCTCTCAGCGAGTCCTCGGAGGCCCGTGTAAATCAGACAGCTTCGGAGTTCAGGTCTGTCGGAGGGCTTTGGGTTATGTCATAATATACGAATTTGCCCGAATACAACTGCAGCCAAACCAACTCATTACCCCTAATTATTAATTACAGCTGGAGAGGAATACTAAAGATGGGGTAATGTTGAGTATGGATAGGGTTATACTGGATAGAAATTCATTGTCATTCAAAAGATAAAGATGCTCACTTTCTCTCTTTCTCTCTCTCTCTCTCTCTCTGTATTATTAGAGTCCATAAAACAGTGATGAGAGATCTCTGGCTAACCTTCTGTCGACTCCAGAGACTCGCTGCAGAGAGAGAAAGTGAGTGAGTACAGTGAGAGTTCTTGTAGATGTCACTGGTCTTCACTGGGCTAGTCTGGGTGGAGACTGGACGTCTGGGTTCCTGACAATATGTCCTGGGATGAACTGGGAGACTTAGTGGACAGGAGTCAGGACAGACACACACACAGAGAGAGAGAGATACTGATGGAGTATGTGAATGAGGAGGAAATCAGCTGTTTTGGAGAAACAAGAGCTCAGCCAAGACTCACCGCACTGTCTGGCAGAGTCCTCCTCCTCATCACTCCATCGTTTTCATTTTCAATTACGCTCTACCCTGGTCCATCATTTTCCTGTTTTCTCTGTCTGTCGAACAGGCCAAATCAAATCCCACTCTTCTTGCTGGTGCTGTTTATCCTGGTCTCCGCAGGGAAAATTGACTTGACTCAGGGCCACCTGAGATGTTATATTTTTTCCGCTGACATTTTCGATCGCAAATCACATCATACTCATCATTTGATCTAGAGTGTTGATTTCATAATAATTGGGTTTTCAGGCACGTGACCCTGTAGCACTTGCAATAAACACTACTAAATGAGATACAGGCGATATTGACACAATCTATCACCAAGCAAGTAAAAACAAGGCTTTTAAGTTGCTGTGTGTTTGTGCAGCATGCAAATATCTGAGCAGAGAAGAATATTTCTGATAGCTTTCTATCAAACACCCTCACGCTCTTTCTTGTAAGGTCAAATGTGATTACTTCAGAGCACTGTCAGAAAGAAGGCCTCTGGCAGTGTAGTACACACTGCAACAAACACTAGCGCACAAACACGCACTGGCTGACAGTGATGCTGGTCCCTACAGCTGGGTCTCCAGCACGGAGTCGTACACAGTGGTCCACCTGTGACAATAAACACAGTGATTACCTCCTAGAGCCTACTGACGCCATCTAATATACTCAAGAGATCATCACAAGGACAGGGTGACCATTCCATCCGTCTCTCTCTCTCACCACATCTCTGTGACCCATTCCCACCACCTCCCCTCAGCAGAACAGAGGAGCCTCAAGGGAAGTACATTGGCTCAATTCCCACAGCATTTTCCATCACTGATTCCAGGAGGTGCGCACCTGTGATGCAATTACAACAGCATTTGTGCAATTGTGTTTGTTTACTTTGTTTTTTTTCTAGATTTTCTCTTAAAGGATGTTATATTTTTTCCGCTGACATTTTCGATCGCAAATCACATCATACTCATCATTTGATCTAGAGTGTTGATTTCATAATAATTGGGTTTTCAGGCACGTGACCCTGTAGCACTTGCAATAAACACTACTAAATGAGATACAGGCGATATTGACACAATCTATCACCAAGCAAGTAAAAACAAGGCTTTTAAGTTGCTGTGTGTTTGTGCAGCATGCAAATATCTGAGCAGAGAAGAATATTTCTGATAGCTTTCTATCAAACACCCTCACGCTCTTTCTTGTAAGGTCAAATGTGATTACTTCAGAGCACTGTCAGAAAGAAGGCCTCTGGCAGTGTAGTACACACTGCAACAAACACTAGCGCACAAACACGCACTGGCTGACAGTGATGCTGGTCCCTACAGCTGGGTCTCCAGCACGGAGTCGTACACAGTGGTCCACCTGTGACAATAAACACAGTGATTACCTCCTAGAGCCTACTGACGCCATCTAATATACTCAAGAGATCATCACAAGGACAGGGTGACCATTCCATCCGTCTCTCTCTCTCACCACATCTCTGTGACCCATTCCCACCACCTCCCCTCAGCAGAACAGAGGAGCCTCAAGGGAAGTACATTGGCTCAATTCCCACAGCATTTTCCATCACTGATTCCAGGAGGTGCGCACCTGTGATGCAATTACAACAGCATTTGTGCAATTGTGTTTGTTTACTTTGTTTTTTTTCTAGATTTTCTCTTAAAGGTGCATTAAGAAAAAAAAAAGCCTCCCAACAATAATGGTGATGTCACCTGCAGACATCTCTATGATAAAGGCAAAAGACATGGCCACTCTCTAAGTTTTGTGCTGATAAGATTAAATTTGACAAAAAATTTTAAACAAAAATATTAAATATTTTTTTTGTAGCCAGTATTTCTTCTTCTAGCTAAGAGTCTTTTGCAAACCCTAGAGCTGTATCAGGAAAACTTGACACACCAATTAGGGATAGAGTGACCTAACATCCCAATACAGACAGTGCTTATTATATAACTACTTTCCCGTATCTGGCGTTAAGTTTGGTTTTATTGTTATAAATAAACATTTTAAACACGTTGATGTGGTTCATGTTTTTTAATTTTTTTTTATTCATATTAAACCAGCACCACAATGTGTAACCGTAAATAATATGAGTAATGAGTCAGCATGTAATTATAATTTTTTTTTATCATGGTCATCTGGTCACTCTGGTCAATTGGTGAAGATCTGAATGGTCATGTGACCAGCATTTTGGCATCCCACTTGCTAATGCTATTGCACCATCAGCTGCTCAAGTTTTTCTTTTGGTTAGAGCTTTGAACTATTAGATCTAGAGGCACAAATCTTTCTCCTGTTTTCTGGCTTCATGCAAAGTCATTCAGTGAAGTCATTGCTTAGAATCTCTGCTCATGGAATTGCCTACACACCATCTTGGATTTTGAGCGCAATGATAGCCATCTTTTAAAGGTCAGCCATATTCCCCATCTGCCATTTTAAATTTAGTTCCTACCTTTCATCTAGTCTGCTTCCAATACTCATTAGTATCCTGGTTATTATAGCAGTGTGAATATTTCAAACATTTTACCTGTAATGCAGCTTTGAATTTGAAAGCAAAACAAGAAGTACGGTTAAATCTTAGCAATGCTTAGTGTGAGTATGACATTGAGACCGTGCCTTGAGAGAATCTTAAGGGTTTGGTGGCAGCGCCACCTACTGGTTTATAATTTAACCTTTATATTTAAATCTGTCACAATTTTTACAATAATTGGATATACATCATAAAATTATGCCATGCATAGGTTGTCACTTGACCTCTTATATGTAGCTGCTTACGGCTTTTCTTATTCTGACACAAATTGCCCTCTTCTGGTTTCAAGTGAAATTAAGACCTATGAGCATAGTGATAATCCCAAGCATATCATAATATCCATCGCAGGCACCAGCAAATGTGATTGAACTCCATAACTTTCCGTCACCTATGCTCTAGATTTTTGATCGCAATCTCACAATGACTCAATCTTTGAGCATCTATGCTGACTTTCCCTCTTAGATCGGGGGCTCATCACTGTGCTCTAGGCCTTCAGACTGCTATCAATCTCCCAAATGCTGTCAGTCAGTGAACAGTAGCCCAGAACCACATGTTTGTGTAAATCAGCAGACAGCCAGTGGAATGATGCGTCTGGAGTTATGCATCTCAGATGTACAACTGGTTCCAGCTCTCGTGGAAACTTTGTGTAATAGCTTTACGGGCAAATATATTTTCTCGTTTAAATCATGACATGTATAGTATATCTTGCCCAGTCCTAACAGCTCTATCCCTAAGCCATTCTTCCATATTATATTGATTGATAGTCTCACTTTTAACCCCCCTATAAAGGATATTGTTTCATCTGTTGCCCCCCCCCCCTCATCTTGCTGTCCTGATGTGGGAGAGTGCTAGAGAGTGTAGATTTAGGGTGCTAAAGAGCCACACACATGGTTTTCCTAAGCTGTAAATTTTATGGATAATTTCTGATGTGGTTAGAGATTTATACCCCCCAACTAAGACCAGCATCTGCAGGTAATTATTCCTCTGCTCACACGCCTTTCTCCATTGCTTTCTCATTCTCTCAAATACACACAATTTCTTTACAACTCTTACATATTTTATGCAGTACACTTTGTCACTCTTTGTCTTGTCGACACTCACTTCACACAGCTGAGGTTGGTCTTTCCTCTGTCTAAACTTTAATTTGATACCCTTAAACAGTTAGATGTCCCGAGAGAGTCAGAGAATGAGAGACAAAGAGAAAGTGGAAATTCAGGAAAGAAACTGTGTATTTCTCTCAGCGAGTCCTCGGAGGCCCGTGTAAATCAGACAGCTTCGGAGTTCAGGTCTGTCGGAGGGCTTTGGGTTATGTCATAATATACGAATTTGCCCGAATACAACTGCAGCCAAACCAACTCATTAAGGAAGTGTGTATGTGTGTGTGGTGTGTGAGTAGGTGGGATTTGAAGAGATCTAATGTTTTTCTGGATGTTTTGTCATCTCGAAGGCAGAGAGCTTTATATTATTACAGTATCTCATGGAATCCAAATACCTGTAACATTTTCCATCCTACTAATATTTTCCATTATATTTTCCCACATTGTTCACTTTCTCGTACACGTAATATCCTTTTAATTATCCGCCGATTGGTGCTTGCGCAATATTTAGTTCAGATAGGACAAATCACTGTGTTTGAAGGCTGATTCTTGTTTAATGTGGTTTTAGGTGAAAACGATGATGAACATTGCATGTCTCTCTTTTCTCTTAAAGCAGATTACTGGTGTTGAAAGATTTGATCATTCATTAAGGATCTATCAAAGACAGATTCCCAATTCCAGCCATTAGTCCATACATACCTTGAAGCAAAAGAAACCTGAATCAGTTTCGTGTCGTAGCTTCTCAGAGTGATATGCTCTTCTCCATCATTGGATGAGGAACTGCTGCCATAAGCTTTAATAATTGTACACAAGTGTCTCTTTTATTGCACCTTTATTCATGAAACTTGTGTAAGTATTGTGTATAAGTAGCCTTACGTATTGAGAAAGCTTTCATCATTGTTCAAAATATCTTCTTGCTTGTTCCACAGAAGACATTTGTACAGGTTTTGAATGGCATGACAGTGAGTAAATGATGAATTCAAATTTTTTTTTTCCTTAGTAAAGCAGAGATCTCAACCTCCGTTGGGGTTATTTGAGGTTGAACTGAATGATTTCGCTTTGTAGACTTTCTCACCCCTGCACATTCACTTACTATGATGCTGGCAGTGTTGGTTGATGATTGGCTGACTGCACTTTAAGCTGGGATGGAGGTATGACCTTCTTTGCCCTCTTTTATAATTTGTCTTTTCTGGTGTCAGTCATCTGTTCTCCAACCTCGCTGGCCTCTTTGACCCCATTAACCCCTGCTGGGGTCCTGTGTAGCGAAGGCTAAACTGACGGCTGGTGTCCAAGTGCTCCCCTAGAGCTTTACCTTTTTAAAGATAATTGATTTTAATTTAGCAAGTTTAGCAGGTCTTGAGCAGTCAAGTTTGGGCTTTGAGGGTGTTCCAGTGCTTGTCTTAATAATCCCCTGCAATAAAAAAGAGGAAAAAAAGAAGAAGAAAAAAAGGCAACATTTCGGCCCATAACAAGGGTACTGTTCACTTCTCCTGTCCTCTTTTGTAAATTAAAAATTTACTGCTATGGCTTTGAACTCCAAACCAAACAGTAAATCTTACCTGCTAGAATTGAGCAGGAGTGCGTTATGGGTAAGGGGAGAAATGATTCTCATTAGAAACAGCTTGTTAGTTCATGTTTCTTGTTACCAAATAGTTGTTGAGTTCTTAGAAGGTAGCGTTATTGGTTCCTTACTGATTGGCACCAATTTTTTTGTTCTATGTTCTAAACGTATATTCATTTCATGGGGTAAATGCCAAAAATGCTTAAAAAGGCACTTTTAGGGGTACAGCAGCTTGTCACTGGGGCAGTTCCCTCAAACAAATTACTTTTAAACCATATCTACAACTAAAGGATATTAGTGTTATAAGGGTTCATATTACAATGTACATCTAAATGTTTAAATATGCAAGTGACACACTTAAGGTACACTTTTTTTGCTAATTTTTTTTTTTTTACTGACAGAGACTTTTTCACAAATATGGAATTTTTCGTTAGCTGTCTGTTACTTCTATGTCGGACTTTTAAACCATATCTACAACTAAAGGATATTAGTGTTATAAGGGTTCATATTACAATGTACATCTAAATGTTTAAATATGCAAGTGACACACTTAAGGTACACTTTTTTTGCTAATTTTTTTTTATTTTACTGACAGAGACTTTTTCACAAATATGGAATTTTTCGTTAGCTGTCTGTTACTTCTATGTCGTATGACTTTTGTCTCTGTAGCAAAATATTTTAATGACCCAATAATGCCTGGTATTTATCATATCCACATACTTTGGGAAATAAATATTCCCAATATTCTCACTCGCTTTTCTTCTCTTTCGCTCTTGTGCATTTCTTGGCTTGAAAAGAGCTGAGCAGTGAATACTTGACATGTGCTGTTACCAGACAAATAAAAAATGAACATACCAAAAGAATAATTAAAATATTTCTTGTTAGCGTAATGGAAATGTTAGCCTGGCGCTTTGACCTGCTCTGGTGGTGCTGGGGCAGCACATTTCAAGCAAGAACAATGCGAAGACGGTTCACTCCAACCTAATTCCAGACATTTTACAAGCCCCTAAGTCTTCCATCTCTCCCTCCCTCCTCCTCAAGCATCATCCATCTTGACCGATGTCGCTTAGCACTGGTCATTGTGACGACGTCTCTTCGTTTTGCGACTCTCCGATGAAGGGCTGATACTGTAAATCATCTCCCCGCCAGTTTAATCTATTGGCCAATACACGAGGCGTCTGGACATGGTTTTTATGGCCTGTGAGGGAGCACAGGCTCGTGGGGTCCGATCGGACTGGAACACGAACCTGCCTGTGACCCTCATGCATGCACATCCAGTAAAAGCATTCAGCCATCACTGCCAGTTCTCTCAGGTAGAGGAAGGATGATATCACTCTGTTGGCCCTCCACAGCAGCACCCTTTGTTGAGTTTTACCTGACCACCACCATTGCAGAGAGCATCTTGCCCCTGAAGACTGCTTTTACAGTACACAAACTCTCTGAGCCTTTTTATTCATAGCTAGTCTGTATCATTAGCATCTTGAATCCTCCAGTAGGAAGCACAAAACCCGATAGATGAGCGCTGGCATCCTGTGAGAGTATGGCAGACAGAGCACTCGCGAGACGCTTTACTCTCCTCTCCAATTTCCTAGAAGAAAACTGAGTCAGGGGAAGCGCAAACTGAAGCCACTGTCAGGACTGGCTGTGTTTGGGCACGCTCCAGCTAGAACAACTTGTGGTTTTTCTGCTTGCATGAAGTGGAGTGATTCCACATTCTGGTGGGTAAGCATAATGACACGCTGGCCGGGGAAAAAGTGAGGATGGACGATGCTTGAGGAGGAGGGAGGGTCAACATAGAATCAAGAGATGGATGCTGAGGGGACTATTAAGGGCAGAACAGACAAATAGGGTCAAAGTCGGGGCATACCGCTAAAACGAAGAGTGGAGATGGGGAAAAAAAGGTTAGTGATGCTATGAAAAGGGAACGGCATACAAAGTACAGGAAGACAAAAACATGGATAAAACTTGTCCTGAGTAATATACAGTGTTAAATGGCTGTCACTGATACTCATGTTGATGACTCAAAATGTACTTGGGTTTAGATCCAGTAGTATAATGTAAAGAGACCAACAGGGGGAGAGGAGTAGAACTGAACTCTGATTTTACAGTGTAAAACATTCACACATTGAACTCGCATCAGAGTTCACACATTGCCTGGTCCTAACTCTGATTAGGACCAGACAATATGTGAAAATGGGAAAGATGTTATGTCTGTAAATTATGTGTAAATCAGCAGGAGACACTGTTTAAAAGGCCAGCATTGCTGATCATACATACAAACCCAATTCCAAAAAAGTTGGGACACTGTACAAATTCATGCTACAAAGGTTCAGAAATCAATATTTGATGGAATAACCCTGATTTTCAATTACAGCTTTCATGCATCTTGGTATGGTCTCCACCAGTCTGTCACATTGCTGTTGGGTGACTTTAGGCCACTCCTGGTGCAAAAATTCAAGCAGCTTGGCATTGTTTGTTGCCTTGTGACCATCCATCTTCCTCTTGATCACATTCTAACACAATGGGATTCACAATGGGGTTCAGGTCTGCAGATTGGGCTGGCCATAACAGGGTATTGATCTGGTGGTCTTTCATCCGCACCTTGATAGACCTGGCTGTGTGGCATGGAGCATTGTCCTTCTTAAAAAAAAAACAATCCTCAGAGTTGGGGAACATTGTCAGAGCAGAAGGAAACAAGGACAGCCTTGTACATGATTCATGCACCCATCACAAAGACAAATGTGCTCAATTCCACCCTTGCTGAAGCACCCCCAGATCATCACCGATCCTCCACCAAATTTCACAGTGGGTGCGATACACTGTGGCTTATATGGGCTCTCCAGGTCTCTGTCTAACCATTAGATGACCAGGTGTTGGGTAAAGCTAAAAATTGGACTCATCAGAGACTGTCCAATCCTCATGTTCTTTTGCAAACCTCAGCCTGGCTCTTCTTTGCTTCTCATTGATGAAGGGCTTTTTCTAGCTTTTTTTTTTCTAGCATGAGTTGGCAGTCATTCCAGTCAGTGGAGAGTCGTTTTCACCCTCTGCCAGTCTGTAGCTTTGTTGTCCCCAACGTCTGCAGCTTGACCTTCTTCTTATGAATCACTGTCTTTGAAATTAAGGAGGGAAGCACTCACTGTATCCCTCTGCCATTAAAGCCAGAATTGAACCTTTCTTTTCCTTACTCAACTCTTTTGTAGTTATTATTTGATTCCAATTTTGAGGTACTAATTACACTGTTTTTGCCATCCAGCTAATCCTATTGCAAGAGGATAGTGATGACCACAGCAGTGGTTTTTATACTTTTCTTGTTAAATAAGATTTGGTCGAGGTGATCACCTAATCAGTACTTCATTAAGCAAAATTAGGTGTGCCTGTGTTGGAATTCAACTGACACTAGAATGGAATGTCTGCCATGCGTGAAGAGATGCTGTCAATGGAAATGAACTCCTATCAACTCAACTCCATTGCTAGTGTACAAACTCAATACACTATAGTTGCTTATTCCACCACATAATCTGATTTGCCCATTGTTTTAGAATCATCCACTTGATAAAGCATCTTTAAAGGGGTCATATGATGCGATTTAAATTTTTCCTTTCTCTTTGGAGTGTTACAAGCTCTTGGTGCATAAAGACGATCTGTAAAGTTGCAAAGACTAAAGTCTCAAATCCAAAGAGATATTCTTTATAAAAGTTAAGAGTCAGCCACACCTACCTAAAACGGCTCGTTCTAACACGCCCCCACATATCTACATCACTATGTGGGAAGATTTGCATAACGCCGCCCAAATGTTCACGCAAAGAAAAAAGGCGTAACTTTTATTCTCGCTGTAGTATTGTTGTTGCCGCCGCCATGTCATGAAGGCACTGTGTGATTCATTGTGAAAGCGAAACTAGTTTGTTTGGCCTTCCAAAAGAGGACGATATCCGCTTCGTCATGCCTGGAGCTGATCCGTGCTGGTCGCTGAGGAAATACTACAACTTTGCGCTGTGGATCACCGGATAGGCTTTCACCATGGACGAAGCGGAGTCCAGCCCGGGGTCGTCACATGTGGTTGCCGCAAGCC
>NW_015505973.1:596780-612015 GCF_001515645.1 Sinocyclocheilus grahami | reverse complement strand
ATAAAAGTTAAGAGTCAGCCACACCTACCTAAAACGCTCGTTCTAACACGCCCCCACATATCTACATCACTATGTGGGAAGATTTGCATAACGCCGCCCAAATGTTCACGCAAAGAAAAAAGGCGTAACTTTTATTCTCGCTGTAGTATTGTTGTTGCCGCCGCCATGTCATGAAGGCACTGTGTGATTCATTGTGAAAGCGAAACTAGTTTGTTTGGCCTTCCAAAAGAGGACGATATCCGCTTCGTCATGCCTGGAGCTGATCCGTGCTGGTCGCTGAGGAAATACTACAACTTTGCGCTGTGGATCGCCTTTCACCGTGGACGAAGCGGAGTCCAGCCCGGGGTCGTCACATGTGGTTGCCGCAAGCCCGCCGGACGCTCCTTTGTCAAATCCGCCGCCTTTGCTCACTCTAGCCCTCCGACCATTCCTCACTTTAGCCCCCGGCCTCTGCTTACTCTAGGCCGCCGCTGCTCACTCTAGGCCACCGTGTGTGATGCTGTGTTTCGTTGTGAAAGCGAAACTAAAAAGAAATAAAGAAAAGGAAGCATCTATTTGGCGCCGCAGGTTTAGACCAAAAATTTATGCAGATTTTAGAAAGGTATTGTAGCCTGTGTAGACAGAAAAGCAAGACAGAACCACAGTCTCTTGTTTTGGGGTCAGATTTGTGGGTAAGTATATGGACACATCATTCATCAGATGTCTTGCATTCATGCAGACTTACAAACCAACACTAGGGACTCATACATGACCCATCACAATGTAATGTTTCTATCAAACTGCTGGATTGGTCTGCAAAACTGAAAAGATTTTTTGTCAGCAACGTCAGTTCAGGCCTTTTTATCCATCTGATTGAAACCTGCTGAATCCGTGAATCACTTATTATTTATTTAGGCTACACGAAGCATCTAAACAAACTGCTTCAATGAAATCATTTTAAAAAATAACAATTAGAACTAGTGAATTCGAATGCACATTCCCAATTATGACAGTTATGCTGATTTATTCATTAAAATGTTGCTTAGGTTTTGATGTACTCTTAAAGGTAATGTTCTTACTCATCTGTAATTTGTTGGGTAGATAAAGTGATTTTTCCATGCAGTGTTTCGCTGCTAAAGAGCAGTGAGGTTTGCAGCCATGGAACGTGTTTAAAATATCCTACTGGGAATTAGTTAGCCATAGACTCTAATTTTGTGGCTGGAAGCACATTCAAAAAGCTGAGAAATGATGCCAGAAGATAAAACTAGATCATATGCATTGAGATGTGGGTGCAATTGTCTGTCAGCTTTTAAATGTATTTGTGTGTGCCATTTAATCTCCTAGCAAATGTTTGTCTGTAACCAGGAAAGGAAAATGCTCTCATGGGAACAGGGTCTGTATAGATTACATATTGTTACATGCCGTTTTATCTATCATGTGCATGGCACATGGAATGTATGTTTGAATGCATGTGTGATTAAACATTTGGCACGTGGTGTTAAGTGGGCAGGGAGAGTGCCAGGATCCTATGCTTGATCTGTTTTGGCAGCTGGAACTTCATTTGGATTGGCCTGAACCCTGTTTTCTCCTCTTGTTGTCAGCAGGCTTATTTTAGATCCCAGGATCAAGAGGTGACTTTCCATGGCAGAAAATTAGCCGCTAATAGAAGCTTGTTTAATTAGCCCAAGATTAATTAGTCTGCATCGTTTGCGGACAGAGAGGAATCAGGAAAATTGATTTAAAGGTTTAAAAGTCAACTGGGACTATTATACTATTATTTATTTATTATATCATTAGATTATTATTCCTATAACGTTAATGCACATCAGCAACTCACCAGGAACAGACACATTGGTCCATGCATAATTTTTTATTTATTTATGTCCCTGTATGCAAACAGGGACATGACGTAGATTATTGGGAAACCTGCCACAGCAATAATCAACCTCTCCTCAATTTTGCTTGGGAACTAATGTGGTCGGAACCAAAGTTTACAGGACTGCGTTCTCTGGAATCCTCTCAAGCGGTGGACTTCTACATTCCGATTGGTTGCCGCCAGATGCCGCCGAACCATAGCTCATTACCATAGAGTTGACCTGATTTCAATTCTCCTCGACGTCAACTCAACGTCCAAGTCGCGCCGTGCCGCTGCTCGCTGCTGCTCGACGCCGGCTCACATTGAAAATGAATGACTTCCGGCCACTTTGACGCTCTCGACGGCGGCGGTGTGAACGCACGGTTACTGTGTAATATTTATGGCTTTTATAGCCGTGGCATCATTATGATGGTATGAAGAGATGGATTAATTCATGTAGGACGCCACTGAAGGCCTAGGTGTAAAATGCACGGCCCGCCACTGAGTTATACTGAGGAAAAATATGAAGTACGTTACTGAAGTATAATCTTGAAGTTTTCTTGAGATTTCAGTCTTTCTCAATACAGATTGAAAGGAGCTGTACTTGCATACCTATTGCCTAAATAGTCCCTTTCGAGTCAGTCATCAGATATTTTCTGTGTTCGTAAAGTAAAATTAGTTTACTTTCACTTTAAATTTCCACCTACTTCAGCTTAAAAACTTTAGTTCAGTTGCTGCCTTAAAGCAGCACTATGTAACTTTTGGCGCTCTAGCGGTTAATAGACAGAACATTACCACTATTTTCCTCAGTAAACAACGAGTAGGAATAGTCAATGCCTTAATACATTCAGTCAGTAATGGGATGCATGGTCAACTGCACGGAGACACGGAAGTGTTCTATGAAAAGAAAAAAAAATGGCCTAATTAACTTCCCAAGCCGCTATCCTACCAAGGAAGAAATATGCTAATTTGCCAAAGTGATACCACTTGCAAATTAAAACAAAGGATCTTGGTCATCCAAAAATCACACTCCATTTGCATTTTCCCTATCCAAGCATCAGCACCACATGACAGAGCAATTGGCCTCTGATGGCAGCAACTCCTTTGCTTGCATGCTGAGACCTCCACATGAGCATGCACACGGCTTTGGTCTGCTTGCTCTGTCTCTCACCTTCCTTAATACCTCACAGCTGAAAGCAGTCACCAGCTCCTGTCCAATTCAAAGATACCAGTGAAAAACAAAGAGGTGTCTTGCCAGAACTAAATATATCTGTGAAAAATAAAAGTTGCATTACATATTTTTAACAATGACATTTAAAATAAACACTAGTGTAATGTGAATATCAAGGGAGCTGAATTTCGTGTCTTCTCACTTCCGACACTGATTTTCAGTGGATCTTCTTAATTTTTTTCTTAATTTCTCTTTTTTCCCCTGTTTGGACAGCTAGCGTGCTAAGCTGACTGGCCTTACATCTGAAGAGACCATTTAGAAAAGCATGCGAGTGGGTTTAGTGTGTGTGTGTGAAAACTGTGAAGGTGAGTAAATGGTTGTTTTTGCCTGTGCTTTTACTGGAAAAGGAAAGAGAGATGAACTGCTGAAATATCCTATTTCACGCCTTCTGAGTGAAAGTTGTTATTAATTCGTTTTTTTTTCCTTTGGCCAATAAAAGCAATGAATGGTAACAGGGCAGGAAAGATTAACCCCAGCGCTAGAAAAAAATAATGTTTGGAAAGAGAATTAAAAAGTAGGTGAAAATGTCGGAGACCAAACTTTTCCATTCCGCCATCACACCTGATTTATCCAAGATATTACTGGAAAGCTCACCATGGTGGCCATCTCTTGCTCTATACACTGAGGCCCAGTCGAAGTCTCTCCAGGCGCCTTTAATCATGGAGCGTGCAAACACTTGTGAAGGTTCTGTGGCTTCATCAGTGTATTTCCAGATATTAACATCACCAAGAGAGGAAACATTTATGATTAAAAATAATAATAACAGGTGAAAAAAGCCACTGAAATTAGACCCAGCTGGAATATCGGTGACGATTAAGTCAAGCAGAGGAATAGGGGGAGGGAAAAAGAAAGTGAGAGAGTGTGAACGAGCACAACATGTAGAAACAAGTTTCATTATGAAAATACGTATGAACTTACGACCAGGATTTACACTACATTTTCAGTGCAGATTATAGGGGGAAATCTGTGAAATTCTGCGGGATGAATTAAACAGTAAAATCTGTTAGGGTCGTTCTGTTAAATTGGAGTCTTTTCCATTTTGAAGCAGATTTAGATTTTAAACATTCAGATATAATTATGTCTTGAGAAATGTAACCTAGTTTCTCTAAACTTAGTGTATGGCTCCGATTTTGTTTTTCTCAAAAGGAATACAAATGGCACTAAATGTGTACACTGACTTGTTAAACACAGCTCAGTGTATTACATCTTATTTTGTCAGACATTACCTAGAAACTGTGTAATGAACACTATAAATCCTTTTCAGGCTGTATTAATCTTCATTGTTGTAAAAATGCTTTGAAGATCCCCTGAAAAAAGGAAAATGTTATCACAGTTTATCTCTGGAAGCAACTCTGTTGAAGTACCTTTTTATTTTAGGAACAGCCAGACTTAGAAAAAGAATGAAAATACATTTTCAGATGGGAGGATGTTGTAATCCTTTGATGCGAACATGCTGTTGTGATAGTGACAAGGTAATGAGGAGTTTGGCGGGAAAGTGACACGCATCTGTCGGAATTTCTGGATAATGGCAAGTAATTCTTGTATTAGTTTCCTGTGAATAGCACCACCTGCATTATGATCTTCATTCATGGTGCCTTTTGACCCTCACAGGGTCTTGAATATTGCAGAAATGGTGACATTATGAATGGTGCTGAGATTGCTGGAAGGCTTTGATTCTCTGGAGAAAACAAACGTTACTGTGAGAAGATCTCACCTCTCTACACCAATTGCTGTTCATTGTTGTTGTTTGTCTTCTTATTATATTTATGAGGCATCTGACAATGTAAAGCCCAGCTCTGTAAACCAGAGATCTTCCATGATGTCACCGCCTCCTGCCAGGTGCATGACGAGCGTGGACAGTGGCAAATGTTGTCAATGTTCAAGGTTCAATCATTCGCTGAATCGAAACGCAATTGAAGCGATACATGAAGTTTGCTGCACAAATAAAAAGTGGAAAAAAAACATATGCTCAGAATCAAGTGTTTAAAAGGGACATCTTTGGAAATGATTGTGAATTCAAAACACACGTGTTCGAATTTTCACATCCTCAGTGAATGGAGAACACCCAGTGGTCTCGCTGACAGGCCAGCTGTAGGTGGTCTGAGGTAAACTGGAGGAGCTGTTTATGGAAGAAGGTTACAGAAAGCACACACTGAGAAACACATCCCAAGCATTCCTACTGAGAACGTCTCTGCGGAAGTAAATTAACATTGCATGGCAGAAAAGCTCATGTCCTCATTGGCGAAAGTTCTCAAGGGCTATTGAAACCACTGCTGCGGCATTTTAGTTTAGAGATTGTTCTCAAGAGCAACCTTCTGTGATACCCAACTACACAAACACATCACTTCTGACATGGCTTAATTCCTGGCAATAAAGAATTATGGATAATTGGACTAGTCAAACACAGGAAAGTTAGCATTCAGCTGAACACTGGGCAGTAGGTTGGTCAGGAAGGTGAATGTGTGTCTAGTTCATTCCCAGAAACGTGATTGGTGCGACTCTACTCGGCTCAGATGGGATCTGCACACAGTCTATTGTGCTTATCGATGACTGGGTTCCTGAACAATATGACGTCATTCAAGCTGGCAACGGGGTGGGGTGCCCTAAAGAATAGCAACGGCACAGGATCAGCCCACATTTGGTGTTTGCCGTGGCACTCTTGCACTTTGTTTGATCTGTTTTGGATATGTAGTGTAATTCATGGTAAAACGTTTTACATAAATGTGATCTATGAGCTCATGGAAACCTGGAGCTATCAAGTAATTTTAAAATTGTGATGTTTTGTAACACCTTTTCTAGTAAAATGTTAAAAATGTATATATAGTTTGTTTAGTTTAATAATGTTTGAAGGTATAGGCTTTACAGACAGAATGATTTATTGATTTATGGACACTTCATTTCCCAGAATGCCATTACCTGCTATTCCACTTCTTGTTATTGTGATACAAATTCCAATTAAACGTTCTGTGGGATAAAACCAATTTAATTCAAATTCTCATTCATGGATTGTGTATTTTGAATTAATGGTGTATCATGAATTCTATATTTTGCACATACAATACATGAGTGAGGCATCTGACAATGTAAAGCCCAGCTCTGTAAACCAGAGATCTTCCATGATGTCACCGCCTCCTGCCAGGTGCATGACGAGCGTGGACAGTGGCCAATGTTGTCAATGTTCAAGCTTCAATCATTCGCTGAATCGAAACGCAATTGAAGCGATACATGAAGTTTGCTGCACAAATAAAAAGTGGAAAAAAAAACATATGCTCAGAATCAAGTGTTTAAAAGGGACATCTTTGGAAATGATTGTGAATTCAAAACACACGTGTTCGAATTTTCACATCCTCAGTGAATGGAGAACACCCAGTGGTCTCGCTGACAGGCCAGCTGTAGGTGGTCTGAGGTAAACTGGAGGAGCTGTTTATGGAAGAAGGTTACAGAAAGCACACACTGAGAAACACATCCCAAGCATTCCTACTGAGAACGTCTCTGCGGAAGTAAATTAACATTGCATGGCAGAAAAGCTCATGTCCTCATTGGCGAAAGTTCTCAAGGGCTATTGAAACCACTGCTGCGGCATTTTAGTTTAGAGATTGTTCTCAAGAGCAACCTTCTGTGATACCCAACTACACAAACACATCACTTCCGACATGGCTTAATTCCTGGCAATAAAGAATTATGGATAATTGGACTAGTCAAACACAGGAAAGTTAGCATTCAGCTGAACACTGGGCAGTAGGTTGGTCAGGAAGGTGAATGTGTGTCTAGTTCATTCCCAGAAACGTGATTGGTGCGACTCTACTCGGCTCAGATGGGATCTGCACACAGTCTATTGTGCTTATCGATGACTGGGTTCCTGAACAATATGACGTCATTCAAGCTGGCAACGGGGTGGGGTGCCCTAAAGAATAGCAACGGCACAGGATCAGCCCACATTTGGTGTTTGCCGTGGCACTCTTGCACTTTGTTTGATCTGTTTTGGATATGTAGTGTAATTCATGGTAAAACGTTTTACATAAATGTGATCTATGAGCTCATGGAAACCTGGAGCTATCAAGTAATTTTAAAATTGTGATGTTTTGTAACACCTTTTCTAGTAAAATGTTAAAAATGTATATATAGTTTGTTTAGTTTAATAATGTTTGAAGGTATAGGCTTTACAGACAGAATGATTTATTGATTTATGGACACTTCATTTCCCAGAATGCCATTACCTGCTATTCCACTTCTTGTTATTGTGATACAAATTCCAATTAAACGTTCTGTGGGATAAAACCAATTTAATTCAAATTCTCATTCATGGATTGTGTATTTTGAATTAATGGTGTATCATGAATTCTATATTTTGCACATACAATACATGAGTTTGATAACAGTTTCCCTTTATTGTGCCTACTTTATTCTGCACAGATCAAATGCACCTCATAGTCATTCTACCTAGCCTGTGATAGCACTGTTGAACCATTCATACATCTTATCCTAATCTCATATGCTCCATTTCCACAGGCCACAGCCTGTAGAGTTACTCCACCATGAGAAAAACAGGGTTGCTGACTGGTGTGACCTCAATGACCTGTTTGATTCTGAGCTCAGTGAACTGTGAGCACATAACAGGAAAATGAACATGAATCAGTCTTCTCAAAGATTTCTCAACAAGGTGCAGGATGTGAACATAGCTGATGTTCTGATGATCAGATGTTTGAATGTGTGCTCCTATGCTCAATACATTTTCCATCCTACCCAAAGGCTCTGGGCCTTCGATTGAATGTGCATTTGCGGTGATCCGTTTGGCATTTCCGTTTCCTCACACGTTTGTCAAAGAGTGCACTCATGCCCATTGTTCTCATTGATCACTGCTGCTGTTTGTGTGTCTCTTTGTTATAGGTGGAAAATAAAATAAAAATACATTTAGCAAGGTTTAAAGCAATAGCCTCAAATAAAAAATAACAAGATTAAATGTGAAACAAAGGTTAAAAGGTTATGCAGATCTACCTCTAAGATCTCTGGTTTTAATTGATATATTATTGATATAATTGAATACTTCAGTCTGGATTTTAATCGTTTTAATCTGTTTGGGGGCGAGAATGCTGTAATAGTTTATGCTCCATCTGCAACTGAGTGACTGTACGTATTGACAAAAATATTGTTTATATCCTTGAACTTTTTGCGGCAATGCTTACTAACCTTTTGAACATGCGATGTGATGGGCAGCCAAAATAACAGATGAATCAGACTATACTATCTACATAGAAAAAGTATGAGAATTTCTGGCAATAGCAAATCTGCCTGTGTAAAAACACCACCACCAAAAAAATTATAAAACAAATGTTTTTTCACTCTCAAGAAGCTGTTTCTAATATAGTTGTCAGGAACAGATTTTACTGCAATGAATCAGCCTTATGAAAATCATGATTCATGGTGTCCAGAAGCAAAATGAACAACCCTCCACACACACACAAAAAGCAGCAACAACAGCAGTCCAGTGGAAAAAACTGCCCTCTTTTTTCCATTAAGACAATAGGAAATTAATTAATGACCTTTGAGCAATCATTGGATTGGGGAAAAATAAAGACAACATGGAGAACGAGTTCAGAACTGCTTAGAAACAAAGAAAGAGTTGTGCTTATGGAACACTGTTTGATGTCATAGTGTAATACCAGGCATTTATGGTAAAAAATATCATAAGCCTTCATCAAGAAGATGGATATAGGCCATTCAAACTGGTATTATCTGGGTATTCCACATATTTTCCATTTGTGCACTTCGATGTCCACTTTAGAATCACTTCTTCGATGAACTTCCCAGTAAATTAGTGTTACACGGAGATCTATTTCATGTTTTAGGTGTCTGAAGTCTGCTACATTTGCCAGTCATGATTGCTAAGGTGATTAAATGGGTAACTGAAACCGGGACTTATTACAGCACTTATATATTGTTGCTCTTTTGTTGGTTTGATTGCTTCTATTGTCCTCATTTGTAAGTCGATTTGGATAAAAGCATCTGCTAAATGATTAAATGTAAATGTGTGCATTGCCTACATATTAAAAATAAGCAATATCATATAAATAGAGTGCTGGAAATCATGTGATGTCATCACTTTTTGAATGGGGTAGATGTCAAAACTGACACACCAGGCATGCTCTGCATTAGAAAAAGAAATAATTATTTCTAAGCTGTGAAACCCATACTTAATCAAATGACTCACTCATATTATGATTAGAAAGTAAATATGACAAAGTAGTGAATTTCAGAATTGTTTAATACAATAAAACGCAATAAAAAAAATGCTTGTGACACACCACCAATTATAGCCAGAATAAAAGGAAAGTCCAAAAGGCTTGAGCATGACAAATCCAGTGGCTTAAACTAGACAAATTATCGGCACTCATCCAATCCATCTAGGCCAGTAAACAGTTTTGCCTGGAATCCATGTAGATGAGGGTGCGTCAACAGAATGGCCAGCCAGTAGCCTTTGACTGTTCCCATTTGGGTTCCCTCAATTGCCGTCTGGAGAGTGTTGTGGGATCTGTCTCAACTTTTGGAATTGTGCTCTGTGTGAGCGGGAAGACGTAGGAGGTGCTCGGCATTAACCTGACGCTTCCTAACCCGCAGATGTCGGTCCTGATGTTTGGTGGCACGCTTCACATCACACTCCACCTAGCCTGAGTCACGATATCTAGACTTGAATAAACGAACAGTCTAAAAGGGCTGCTGAAATAAGCCTGTCCGATCTGGAGCTGGATTCACGAAACATTCTGAACTGTTATTTTCTACTGATTTTCTAACTAAAAATGTAACTACAGTTGAAAAGAAAATGGAAAATATACAGTGGGTACGGAAAGTATTCAGACCCCCTTAAATTTTTCACTCTTTGGTATATTGCAAAAATCATGTGATGTAATCACTTTTTGAATGGGGTAGATGTCAAAACTGACACACCAGGCATGCTCTGCATTAGAAAAATAAATAATTATTTCTAAGCTGTGAAACCCATACTTAATCAAATGACTCACTCATATTATGATTAGAAAGTAAATATGACAAAGTAGTGAATTTCAGAATTGTTTAATACAATAAAACGCAATAAAAAAATGCTTGTGACACACCACCAATTATAGCCAGAATAAAAGGAAAGTCCAAAAGGCTTGAGCATGACAAATCCAGTGGCTTAAACTAGACAAATTATCGGCACTCATCCAATCCATCTAGGCCAGTAAACAGTTTTGCCTGGAATCCATGTAGATGAGGGTGCGTCAACAGAATGGCCAGCCAGTAGCCTTTGACTGTTCCCATTTGGGTTCCCTCAATTGCCGTCTGGAGAGTGTTGTGGGATCTGTCTCAACTTTTGGAATTGTGCTCTGTGTGAGCGGGAAGACGTAGGAGGTGCTCGGCATTAACCTGACGCTTCCTAACCCGCAGATGTCGGTCCTGATGTTTGGTGGCACGCTTCACATCACACTCCACCTAGCCTGAGTCACGATATCTAGACTTGAATAAACTAACAGTCTAAAAGGGCTGCTGAAATAAGCCTGTCCGATCTGGAGCTGGATTCACGAAACATTCTGAACTGTTATTTTCTACTGATTTTCTAACTAAAAATGTAACTACAGTTGAAAAGAAAATGGAAAATATATATTTAAAAAAAAGTCTAATTATCAATGAAAACTCTAGTAGAATCTCAGTGATAGTAGAATAACACTTTTACTGACCCTGAATTAGATAATATTTCAGATTTTATTTTCTATCAAGACATTTAGATTTATCAGCGATGAAATCCACATCCGGGAGTTTTCACAGAATCGATCTCAGAACAGCCTATGGATAAATATGTCAAGAGGCGACGTGGCAGTCTGATGATATTTTAATGGGTGAACTCTGGGGAAGGCGAGAAGGTCTTCAGACAAACAATGAGGTAGATTAAACTGGTTTACAAGGAAGGGAGGGGAACAGACTAAGCTTTGGGCCTGGAAAGCGGTGACCCCTGACAGGAGTGAGGGATCAGGGAAGAGGGTCTGAAATCTCCAGAACTGTCACTCTCCTCAGGGGATGTTGTCGCGCCTGAGGCAAGGCAACTGAGTCAACACAATGTGGGGCTCGTGGTGGTCTCTTTCACCTAGACCCTTCTGACCAGGCGGAGAAGCTAGCTGTGCATATTCAGTAAACAGAGAAAAACAGCAGACGTTGAATAACTGCAGGCCACGGGTGGTGGGCTCAGGAATGGTGGTGGTCTGCGGAGTGAGAGTGAGGAAAACGAGTCGTCATGTAGCACATTCTTACATTTTTTGACTGCTGATACATGCCTCAAATCGGTCATGCATTTTTAGTTTTTGTAGTTATCTGCTCTATTTTTTGATGCTGAGATGTTCTTTCACAACGGAATATCTCAATCATCTAGCGTGCTTGCCTTGAAGCCACGACTATGGTTTAAGTGAGAAGAAAAAGAATAAAAGACAGTCATTTCTGGGTGAACTATCTATTTAATAATTTACTGTTAAATGTAAGTTACAATATCTGTGTATATTTTAACAATGAATAGATAGTTTTTAAAAGAATGCCATGAGTATCCTCTGCATTTTACTTTGCTTCTGAGAGCATCCCAACCTCCAACTATTCCAGCTTCAAACAGTAAGGCCATACAGCAAATGGTGAAGTCTGCAGAGTTAGACCAAACCTTAACACCAAGCCTATCAGCTTCTTGCTGATGTAGATTACTGAAATGAAAATCAGTGTATATTGAAAAGCAATATAGTATTGACTAACTCATGGTCACTAATGGGCAACACTTTCTAGTGATGGGCAACACTAATTATTTTTATATCTACTGTACAACACTAGAAACCTCAGGCACAGTTATATAAACATATTCAAAAACCAAAATATGGGTCTAGGTCTCATTTATTTTTCCTTGAAAATGTTTACATGTGCATTCAGGGAATCCAGCACAATCAATAAATCAGTGCAACTGCAATGCATACTTTCCAAAGAAAAAGACATGAATCTAATTTTATGCATTATTTGTAGCCGACAAAATAACACAACAGAATGTATGTGTTGCCTCAGATGCCTGTTGTGCGCAGCGGTGGATTTGCTTTGCCCTGAAGCTCACAGGTACGGCCCCCATAAACTTTGCCTTTATTATGACTTCTTTTGAGTGTTATAACCCTTTTGTCATTGCATGCAAACTATGTTCCCCCCCCCCCCCCCCACAGCATTTCCAATGTAAAAATAATCCTGTGAGTCAAGCTATTCTGGAGGATAAAGAGAAAAAAGTAGGTAAGAGAAACGAATGCAGTTTCCATTAAATGTAGCAAATCAACATAATTAGTACATTTTATGATGTGAACAGAATAAAAAAAATAAAAGGTACTGGTAATATGCCAGGGCATTATCTGTCATATACGAATATTTCCTTAAACCCTAAAACAACACAAGGCAATACATAATTCAAAATCACTATGTAAAATCACTTCATATTAACACAGTTCATTGAGCTCTATTTTTACTGACTTTTCTTAGTGTGTTACTTTTAAAAGGAACATTCCCCACAACTCAGAACTTTGCATTTAAATGCATCTTTCTCAAGTCATGTGGAGAGTTTATTCATTCTGTGGGGCTGTCTGCCTGACAGAGCCCTAGGAAATGTAGCCTGACGCTAGGAGCACTTGTCTGGCAGGCCCTTAGTTCCCATGCATAGCTCTGCTAATGGCCTACACAGCTGAATAGAGGAGGAAGTGGATTGAATAACGCAGGCAGCACAGGCCAGTTCTGCTGGCTTTCTCAGCTTCACCGCTGCAGTTCCTCTCTCTTGATGACGTCATTCTCCGTGTGTTTCTGTTGGCTTCTCAGTGAGCCCTGGGGGCATGACACTGCCGTTTTAGTCAGCATTTCGATGAGTGAGCAATGCGTTTTGGTGGTCGCTTGTCTCATTCTTGTCCCTCTTTGGCAGCAGAAACCATACAGGTGGAGAGAAGGAAAATAAAATGTAATTATCAGAACTCCACGAGTGTGTGAAATACAGCTTGCTATGCGTGAAAGTCTAATTGTGCAATTTTTTGAGGCACACTGAATGTGACTCAAGACCTAATCCAAGAAGTCCAGGAATATCAGCAAAAAGTTATATTTTTCCTCTTACACACACAAAAAGGTATAATTCAAAGGTATAATTTTTACAGGAACAAATGCTAATCTGGAGTCCAATTAAAGGTGTAGTTCACCCAAAAATGGAAAATTGCTGAAAATGTACTCACCCTCAGGCCATGCAAGAGGTAAATGAGAACAGATATGGATAAATTTAGCATTATATCGCTTGTTCACCAATGGATCCTCTGCAGTGAATGGGTGCCGTCAGAATGAGAGTCCAAACCGCTGATGAAAACATCACAATAATCCTCAAGTAATACTGGAGAATGGATAGAGGACTCGTATTTTAGCCAGAAGTAATGGTTTGAAGTTAAAAATATCTTGATGGATTTGTTTACTACAAACACGCAGCTTTTCACAGGATGTTAATTAATGGACTGGAGTGGAGTGGATTACTTGTGGATTATTGTGATATTTTTATGAGCTGTTTAGACATTTTTGGGTGAATTATTCCTTTAACTTGAAAGATAAGAAAACAGTCTCCAGGTTAAACTGTCCTGTGATGTGACATGCTAAATTTACTTTCCATTATACATAAATTTCCATTATATACATTTATAAACATATATTTAATCTATAATCATTATGTTGAAAATGTCCATAGACGTGCATGTCTATTTGTTAGCTACACTTCTGCACTTCATTACACAGAATTGATGAACTGCAGAAAGCCTTTTGTAACTCTTGTCATGTTTGCTTCTAGTTTTCACTGAATAACACTACAGCTATTCTAATGTAGTTTTATAAGTCTGTGAAGTTCATGGTGTTTCTTTGCAAGTGAAAAAGAACTCGCTGAACCCCTCTGAGATATTTTTGGGCAGTGCATCTCTTTGCAATGGTTGACCTGAATCGCTCAAGTCAAACGAATTATACTGGGAATAAATACTGATTTAAGATGAGCGGCACAACAAAACAAATTATATTAATAATCACGACAATATCTGTTTCCTGCTCAGTGGCCAGAGAAACGTTGTTTTATTATATGATTGGCCTGTAAAATGTATTCTAATCAATCCAGCATGCAATCTGGGTTTGCAGTTGTTGCAAGCAGTGACTAGCTGATCATAAGGTGTCGAAGCTTCAGTTATTTTTAAGTTCTTTTTTAAAGCCTTTTACCAGGATTTGACCCTGAGAATTTTTAATTTTTTTAATTGAGAATTTTGCCGCCGTCTTCCAGACAACCAGACGAGCTCTTAACCTGTTCTGTCCTTGTTGTTCTTGGCCCTCTGTGTTGAAATGCATGTAGAAACGCTAGAGGCAAAAGGAAAAATAAGTCTGACAAAGTCATTAAAATTACTATGCAATCATTTCATACTATAAAAATATGGTCTGCATTTGTTTTTGATTATTCTCATTAGACCATTAAGCCTTTTCAAAAAGTACACGTTCCATGTTATTTTAGGGATATCATGAAAATCCAGAACGTGTGTGTCGAGGTGCTACTTGCTCTCAGAGCTGAATCAAAAGTTTAAAAGAACATAATTTATTAAAAATAGTAGTCTTTTCTAACAATGTAAGTCTTTACTATCACTTTTTATGTGAATAAAAGTATTCATTTATTTAAAAAAAAAAAAAAGAAAGAAAGAAATACTGACCCAAAATGTTTGAATGGTAATGTATAGTTACAAAATATTTAAATAAATGTTGTTCTTTTTATTCATCATAGTATCCTGAAAAAAAGTATTGCATGTTCCAAGAAAAATGTTAAGCAGCACAACTGTTTTCAACATTGATCAGCATATTAGAATGTTTTCTGAAGGTTCATGTGACTCTGAAGACTGGAGTAATGGTTGATGAAAATTCAGCTTTGCATCACAGGAATAAATTATATTTTAAAGTATATTGAAATAGAAAACCGTTATTTTAAATTGCAATAATATTTCACAATATTACATTTTTTTCTGTATTTTTGATCAAATAAATGCAGCCAAAGCTTTTGAACGGCAGTATATATATATATATATATATATTTATATTTAGACATTTAACAGACGCTTTTATACAAAGCGACTTACAAATTAGGACAA
>NW_015505973.1:583440-594074 GCF_001515645.1 Sinocyclocheilus grahami | reverse complement strand
TCCGTTTTTTTTTTTTTAGATAAAAGTCTGTTTGGGTAGAAACAGTCTTTGAAATAAATAATCTGTTGACTGTAAACTTCTTTACAGGTTTGTAGGAAGGGTAACGGCACCTTTTGCAGCAGTCCGCTGCACATGGTAATGTGCGTATGTGCTATTTAAAGTCTGGCCTTCCCTCACATCAGGTCAGTGTACTGTCATCATTGAGAAATGTAAACAGAAGACCGCTGGGTGTTTGGCCTTGTGTGTAGCGGAGTTGAGTGCTGTACAGATGTAGGCTGCGAGTGAACGTCTGTCGCATGCAAAGTGACACGAGGCTGCATGTGCTCATGTTCCGTGGAACCAAATTTTCCGACACACTTTTTCCATGTCAGTCTTTGCTCTGATGTATACATTGGAGATCAACTGATTGCTCCGCATTGTCTGGCTTAATATGTTTAATTACAGTGAGTATGTAATGCCTGGTTCATATTGCAAAGGATTACATCCACGTTTTAAAGTTCAATCCTGTGGAAATGTTTTTTTCCTTTGAATGCCCTTCCAAGGAAGCAGGCATCATCTCTGCACCCAGGTTCTCCTGATAGAGTTTAAACTCATATGACTCTTACATGCGCACGCGTACGCGCACACACACACACACACACACACACACGCACAGACAGTATCCCCAACAACTGAAATAAGATTGGCTTAGTGACAACAAACAGAATACATGAACAAACAGAAACACACTGTGCGCTGCAACTGATTTCGTGATTTCTAGGAAACTGTATGTTGAATTAGTGCATGGTTTTCCATTTTTAAGGAGTGTTAAGAGTGCCCATTGATTTGTAAATTAATTGTTTCAATGTAAAGAACTTGATTGACATGATTGTGTTTTCATAAAATATTGCCCCTTAAAGCATGTTGCCCTAAACAACTAATGACGAGAAAAAAAATGCTTTTTTATTATTATTATTGTATAATTAGATTAATTTATTATCATAAACTTATATGACATTCATGCCATTAAAACACTGACGCTCGTATTTTGATTTTATGCAACAGTTGAATAAACGCTATTATTAAGTAACTTTTATATTTTAGACATAATATTGCCAGTTACCTGGTTTGCTTTTGCTCTGCCAATGAAACTTTTCCAAACAAAGCCACAGCAACTCTCTGAGCAATGCAATTTGTGCATGAATCAATGTTTTTAAACGAATCGGTTGAGTGAATAATTCATGACTCACTCATAAAGGCATGTAACTTGTTCCTGCATGAATCAGTGTGTTTGAATGAGTCATGTAAGTCAATGATTCAATGACTCAGTCACTATCACTTTCATAAAGACACCTACTGCTTCCTTCTTGTAGCTCAAACAGTAGAGCATGGCTATAGCAACACCAAGGTCATGGGTTCAATTCCCACGGAAAGCAAGAACTGATGAAATGTGTACCTTGAATACAATGAAAGTCACTTTGGATAAAAGCAAAGGCCAAATGCATAAATGTAAATATATCAACGTAAACTGCAGAAGGAGAAATATTCCAGTACTATAAAAATATGTAATCACTGGAATTAATGAAAACTTTTGTTGATTCAATAACAGCTTTGACGGTTTCTATTTGTATTTCGGAGTCTATTTGAAAAATACATTAATAGCACTGACTCAAAGGAGTTGTTTGTTCGTGATTTGGACTACACTGGTTGCACTGTATGTTTTTGATTCACTAAAAAGAATCGTTTATAGGAGTCATTTGTTTTTGAATCAGACTGCATTGCACATGCAAGTACAGCTCAGTGGAAATGCATTTTTTCAAATGCAAACGATCAATCTTGGGATTTAGGAGTCAATATTGAAATCAATCAAAACAATTAATCAGAATACTGATATTTTAACCTGGCCCTAAATTTGTCAGTCGAGTTAGTTCTGAACCTGTAACCTAACACATTTAGAAATATACCTCTAGTCCACATGTGTTTTTTTTTCTCTGCCATTGTGGGTGAAAATAGGTCAAGAAACTCAGATACCTTTCTTCTAGTGGTGTATCTCTCCTCTCGGCATTTACTGTTGAAAAACACTGTAATGGTGAACAGACTATGCAGGGAGTAATAGACTAAGCACAATTAGCCCTTCACATTCCAGCTGTTTCTATAAATACCCCTTTCGTGGTCTCCCCTCTCTCTGTCATTCTCATTAAAACAGTGGAAAATCAGTCTGCGTCTGCCGGGACTTTAAGCCCCGCTTCCCCTCGAGGAAATTAAGGCATGCAAAGGGCTCTCAATCTATATTAAAGGCTCTGGAGAGGTCTTAGTATGTGCTTAATAGAGTCATTTATTTTAGTCTGGCTCAGATGAAGTGACAGTCTTGATGGGTCAGAGAGTTGAACCAAGATACAAAGTTGATGAAGAGGATGGGGAAAAGCCGAAGGTGATACTCCTCCTGACAGACTATGAGATGGTTTTGGCTTGTACACTTGCACAACGTGAGCATTTGGAAGTAGTGAGCTTCTGTAAGATGAAATGTGTGTGGCAATTTAGTTTCAAAACATTTGGACTGTAGACATCCTGCTCAAATGGATTTCTGAGACGAGTTTTTCTATGTTTGTCATAGTCTGCAATCACTATTTATTTCTGCTGTTATAGTGGTAATGAAAACCACCCCTGATGGAAACGTTCATCATGTATGACCTACAATATTTACCAAAGCATCGATAAACTGTAAGGTGCTGCTACAGCTGTTGTGTCCATCTCACGCACATTTACACAGATTTGAGGACAGAGCGCTTGTAAAACATGAAGATGATTAGTCAATATTGTTTATTTTTATCATGAAATTGCATGCAGTGAAAGTTTTGTTTTTATTAGCAACTAATGCGATTCGATTTTTGATTTGCTCAGTATAACTGAGGAGAGTGTTGAGAGAATGTTAGTTGTATTGCTCAAACTGACATTTTGTGTTTTATCTTTACTTGAGGCGTGATATTAGGAAAATAATTATTTCAAAAAAATTTGCCTATTAAAAAGGTAATTATATTTCTGCCTCAAAATAAAGAGGTAATTGTAAGATTAAAAGGTGTATATATTGTGATGCATACATTTGCAATTGTGAGATGCACTGTAAAAAATATAAATAAATAAAACGATTGTTAATTGGATTATGGATTAGAAAATTCTATTTCAGTCTTGGTACTTCCAAATTTCATGTTTAATTAAATGTGATACGTGCTGTTTCTTTGTAATTATTTGTAAAAATGTACTAGCAATTTCTGAGTGAAAATAGTTTCTACACCATATTTTTGGGGGGTTAAGTCACAATCATGAGATATAAAGTTGCATTTCTTAGATATGAAGTCACGTTGTGAAATATAAAGTTGCCATTGTGATACATACAGTGGCAATTATGAGACAAAAAAAATCACAATATGATCAGTTATTCAACTATTGTACACATAAGAACCAGGGTTCTTATGTGTGCATTATCAGTGTATATAATTACAGCTATTATAATAAATAAATTATATATAATTTATTTGTTAATTTGAACATATCCACCCAGCCTACAGTCTTTTGTAGCAGACTTGATACTTCACTATAAGAGGCTCTGCATTCTTTATATTATTTAGTAATGGCCAGGACTGTGACGACAATGTGGGAGGAAAAAAACAACAAATTGAAAGTGTTTCCCAGGTGATGTAATTCTTTCAGATGATGACCTCTAAACAGCCTGCGGACCTTCATGCAAAGAAGGAATTCAGATGCCTTCATGTGTCTGGAGATGGATAATGTGGTTAATGGCACAGAAGGGCCCAATATGCATGTGAGCTTTGCCTGGTCTTGACGACATGTGCTGTATCCAGCTGCACTTTTCAGCCGCTCTCTGTTTATATATGTGAGATGCGTTGTTACATTATTTCCAGCTTCAGCCTTGGCAGCCAAGTGCACCTAAACGAGAGTGTCTGGCTGAGCGCAGCGGCAGAGCATGCCCTCGAGCCATGGCATCCAGAGTTCAAAGCACTGCTGTCTGGAAATAGAGCCTCAATCACCTTGATTGGGGAGAAAATGACTTCTTGTCTACGGCATCTGCTGCTGTGCAGATGGGAGATGGGTATTCTTGAAAAGTGAATTCCAGGATGGCTGGATGAATTAACATGGTCATTTGGTATGGACCTTGGCCTGTCTTGGTAATGTGAGGACTGTTGTATGGTAGAAAAATCAAATGACATAGTGTCAAATGTTTTTTAGTAGGAGAAGTCATGAGAAATATTGAAGGATTTCTTCAAAGTATGTGTCAGCCATGATTCCCAAATGAACATGTTAAACATTAGTAAGAGCACCTACATTACCCTTTAAAAATTTGGGATATTCATTTTTTTTTTTTTTTTACGATTTAACATAACTTTTTTTCTATTTTAATATATTTCAAAATGTAATTTATTTCTGTGATGGCAAAACTGAATTTTCAGCAGCCATTATGCCAGTCTTCAGTGCCACATGATGCTTCAGAAATCATTCTTATATGCTTATTTGGTGCTAAAAAAACATTTTTGAAAACAGTTGTGCTGCTTTGGTGGAAACTGTGATACACATTTTTCAGGATTCTTTGCTGAATATAAAGCATTTCATTTTAACAGAAATTTTGTGTTACAGTGCAAAAGTCTCATACTGTCACTTCTGGTCAAATTAATGAATCCTTGCTGAATAATAAAAAAAAATGACCCCAAACGTTTGAACTGTATATGTTTAGTCCTTTTAATAGCTGCTGATTAGCTGCATTAACCATAAAGCACCATTCACTAGATCCAGACACTAATGTAAAAAACAGATACAAAGGAAAAATGTCTGTGATACATTGGGCTCAAAACATGTACTGTACAAGAGCTGTTGGCTTTCAGAGACCCAAGTTGAAGTCCCGATCCCACCTCTGTTTTCCAGTCTCCACACCACTCATCCTGTAAATAAAGGCAAAATGCCTCAAAACACATTTAGCATTTCCTTACAAACAGGTATAATGCCTTGTTATTAGAGTCAAATGCTGATCTCCGGTTTATCTAATCCAACTCCAAAAACTTAAGCTGTTCATGACAGTCCGAGAGGTTATTCCATGTCTTTCAGGAAGCATTTGAGATGCTAAAATATGTCATGTTTAACTACTGTATAAATATGGGAGGAAAATATTATGAGGTCCTGAGGCAGGACTGAACGGATGCGGGCAGGTCTGTTTTATGTACTTGGTGCCTTTTTCGCCATCCATATTTTGGAGTTTCATTGAGGTGTTTTGTTGATGCTGTCGTTCCTTTTTTTTTTTTTTTTTTTTAATTTTTTTTAAATATTGGTATCGGCAAGTACCAAAAATAAAAGTATCGGTATTTAGGATAAGTAAACTATTACTCTTTGGGATTACTTCAGAAGACATGACCCAGTCATGCCGGTCTTTTATTCAAAACATTTGTGTGTGGTTGGAAGTCAGGGGCGGGCAGCAGCCGGCGGAGTGAGTGGAAGGATGGAGGAAATATCGGATAGCCCTGGGAGAAAGTCTGAGACGCGCAGAGTGAGAGGTCTTGGCTGCCAGTGCCAAACCACACGCAGCTTGCGTGATTGTGGCTCTGCTGCCTGCACACGCTCCCCCTTTCCTCCCCCCAACTCCCAGAAGCACCTGCACGCACCGCCACCTGACCTCCGTGACCTTTGAACTTCTGAGAACTGTCCGAACAAGATCCAGGGAAAAAAAGACAAACTGAGAGCAAAAAAAAGTGCAACAAACATCTTCAAGTGGTCTAAGTTTAGCTCTTACTTCACCCTCTCTTGTGCGCATTTCAGACGAGCTCCAGATTGAAATAATAAAAGCACACACTGAGTCTTTGACCCGTGATCATCTGCTTCTCAACTGAATGCTTTTTGGGATATCTTACCGCTATAATTCAGACACGTTTTTCCATTACAAATGCACTTTGTCGACAGGCTTTGATCGATTCCCGGTGCGTGTCGATTTACGATGCTTAATGAGAGCACAACAAGCTGATAAATTCATTTCTTATCAGGTCGTAGTGCTCATGTAATGGTCTCACTTAGGGGTCCTTAAGAAGTCTCACACATACACACACACTAAATATGTATAAAAGGAAGAAAGTTTGAGCAGGAGCCAAAAGCCAGATCCCGCCAGCAGCTTTTTAATGACACAGGTTTATAATGAAACACTCCTTTAGCCCCATTCCCATAGCAGTGACGCTATCCACTAGACACACACACGTATTAGAAATGCATGCTATTCATAACATATGAGTCTATCACGAATGGAAAGAGGCATTTCAGGGGATGAAGAGAACTCGAGCCTTATGAAACCCAGGTTTGAGAAAGAAAAAAACATGCATAAACTTCTTCAATATCGCATTTATACAAAAGGCTGCCACCTTTGCCCAATTAAACATTGAGGCTGTTTCTCGGGTGTTTTGAGTCGACCTAAATGGGGTCACTGTGATTTGTGGGGTTACAGTTATGGACATGTCCGTACCGCTTCGGCTCTGGCTGGCCTCCATGAAAAAGTCAGTGATGAAATAAAACTTCCTGCACAGAGCGCACAACCTCAACAAACACAAACCATTACTTAGAATATGACAGTGACTGTTATGCAGCCCTTGTTCTGCACTTCCTAAGATGCAAGTCATGCTGAACAATAACACAAGCTCATAGAAAGAATAAAATATTGTGCATTAGATTTGTCTCTGATTTGTTCAGTTGCTTCACAAGTGCTTTGGATTATGGGGCTGGGAAAGAGACACATTTTCCACTTTAATTTTCAACCACAAGCTTTCTATTCTCATTTTGAGTCAGTGTGATTTGTTTCTAAATCTTTTTTTTCTTCATATTTAACAGATAATAATCAACACAATTGAACGCATAACAATAATCACAGAGAGAGTATGCAATTAAAAAGCATTTTATTATATTATTCATTTATATATATATATATATATATATATATACACGTCACACTAAAAATGTTGTTGCATGTTTTCCCGTCATTATTTTATTATATCCCATTTCATTCAATTCAAACTTGTGTTGTAGGTTTGTAGATTCTGTAGTGTGAATGCAGTTCTGCAAATAAATAAATAAAACAAAACTGGCATAGTTAAAAAAAATATATATGGATTTTTTTTTTGAAGTAGTTAAATTTTAACTAATTTAATTAGTTAAATGAGTTTTTATTAATAAAAGAAAAAAAAACCTGACCAATTTTTTTACCCAGACTGATGTAGACGACAAGATATTTAAATGCCTTTGGTTAGTTGTTGCAGGACAGTTTTTTTGTCACATAAGCATCCATTATGTATATAAGCATCCATGAATCAGCATGCAAAAATTATTTAAATGGCATCTAGCATATTCATTCAATTTCCAAAAATGGTATGTATAAATATCTTAAATTAAATGTGCAGAGCTTATGCTTCCCATAGAGTCTCTTTTCTTAGCCACCCAGCCGACACGCATTTGGGCCCCAAAATATTCCCATGTGTGGCCAGCATGAGGCTGTCAGCTCTTGTTACCCCAATATCACCCAGCAGTTTTAAACGAGCAAAGCCCACCGGAGCAACAAGTTCACAGCCTATTGTGTCATTTCCGCTAGTGCAAATGCATAGAAAGGGGTCATTCAGGCCAGGATCACCTGATACAAGAACCTCGTGGCAGTAACAGTTGTGTAAGCAGGCACCAACTTATGGCCAACGGAAAATATAGAACCCTCAATTCTTCAAGGATCACTGGGACTTGGAGACCACAGCGAAGCTGTAGCCAAAAACAGAAAGCGAGTATTCAGAAAAAGACTGTGTGACATAAAGAACGTACAAGAGAGTGATAAATGGTCTGTGGAAAGGAAGGGAAAAATTTCCTTGTTCTCTGTTTTTCTTCTCTTTCTCTGAATGAATGGAGTGCTGTTTAGTTGACTCTGAAAGCAGTAGTCATTACTTTGACAGAGACCCACCAACAGAAGTTTAAGTCATTACAGAGGCATCCTAGACCACTTTCAGCTCTCAGGTATTTCAGGCATTTCTTTCAGAAGTAGTAACCAACCAGCCAAGGGTCTGGAGAGAATGGACAGTCAGTGTCAATAGACCTTTGAGAATTTTTGTCTCGTAAAAGTTTTCATTGTTACGTGAGCATTACAACTCTTTGAAAATGAAGTCATGACTTAATTGAAATAATGATGAATATGCATAAATACTACTACTACAAATATTATAATTATTTTGGCATGCTTCATTTTTAAAATATTAATTACATTAATACCCTAAAATATACCATAAAAAGTCCATAAGCTGATAAACAAAAATGTGCGATGAGTGTAAATGTTTTTTCTTTTTTGGTTAATACTCTAAAGAAGTGTGCCGATTTATATATCCTCCATAAAGTTTTGAAGCAATATTAGATGCTTGGGAACTTCATTATGAATTGATACCGTATTCATTTGTTAATGCCGATATGTAAGATACACCAACAGGTGGATTGTTCTATGCTGCCTGAAAATGCACAGCATCATTTTTGTGTCGTTCCAGTGACATTTTTTAAATAATTTTTTGCGATAGTGCTGCCCTCTGGTGGTACACTCACGTGTTTACATGCTAATGCATACAGGTTGCTGCATGAGGTCAAATCAAAGGTCAAAAACTGACATTACAAAATCTTTATATGCAGAAAGCAAATCTACATACATAGATTTGTGATGAAAGTTCATGCTCACTAAGATTCAGTGTGCTTTCTGTGACTGGGTAATGTAATATCAGGCGTAGAGAAATATATAATAACATATTTCTAACCCATCAGCTTTGCTCTGCCCAGTTGCTACCGGTAATTTAAATTCTTGTTATATTGCAACCAAATCTAGAAGGAAACGAATGGCAAAGCTCAGTCTATATCCAGCGGTATAAGAAGCAGTGGTTAAACTTAGTAATGAGTGTATGTGTAGCAGTGTAAAAGCGTGACTCACACTGTAAGGATGGTGGGGTTCAGACAGGGGCGGACTGGATGAATGGGGTGCTTCTGAGGGAACTGGCTCAGGTCTCTGGGTCCAGGATGAAATGAACGATGAATGAAAGGTATACCGTTGGATATTAGTTCTGTCTGTTGCAATCAGAGTTCAAGACATACAGATTTAGCTTCTGTCAGATACAGTAATGACTTTGACTTTGAGTCTTGTGACTTATTGGTGACATTGTGGTTTGGGCTCCTATAAAGCATATAGATATGTGGGATATGACTGAGCATTATTGTTTATATGTCATGGTAGAATATCACAGAGAGATACATAGATTTATTCAGTATGCAAATGTAAGGTAGGCATAAAGTATATATCTAATGTGATTCACTCACACTGTTTTACTGGGGGTTGTTAAAAAAAAACTCTTGATTTACCTCTAGATGGCGATCTGAGAACAAAGTATAATAGAATGTAATATTTAAAGGGGTCATATGATGCGATTTCAATTTTTCCTTTCTCTTTGGAGGGTTACAAGCTCTTGGTGCATAAAGAAGATCTGTAAAGTTACAAAGACTAAAGTCTCAAATCCAAAGAGATATTCTTTATAAAATTTAAAAGTCAACCACGCCTACCAAAAACGGCTCGTTCTAACACGCCCCCACATATCTACATCACTATGTGGGAAGATTTGCATAACGCCGCCCAAATGTTCACGCAAAGAAAGAAGGCGTAACTTTTATTCTCACTGTAGTATTGTTGTTGCCGCCGCCGCCGCCATGTCGTGAAGGCGCTGTGTGTTTCGTTGTGAAAGCGAAACTACCGTATTGACCCGAATATAAGACAATGTTTTTTTCTTGGAAATATATGTGAAAAAGCACGGTCGTCTTATATTCAGGGTCTAGACTTTGACATGTCAATAATACACCCACAACAATAGGTGGCGCCAAATACGCATAAACCTAGTGTGCCATGAAATACGTAATGTAATGCGTGTTGTAAAGATCGCGAGTAAAAACAAAAGAAGCAGAAAACCTTACAGATGCATGAGTCGTGACTGTCAGGTTAGCCTGATGGGACCAAACTACCTTTGTGATTTTAAAACGTAAGACAGTACCCAGATTTGAAGACTACAGTAAGATTTAACTTCTACTCTTAATAAGATTTTGGTAGGCTACTATTAGATGGATAGCCTAACTGTACTAATTTATGGGCTACTTATTTTTTTTTGTTTTTTTAAGTGTATATTTTTTAATGTGATTGTTGGTACATTTTATCAGTTTTTTACCATACTTTCAAAACAAAAATTAAAATAGGAAGACAAAATGTGTTTTACTGAGAAAAAACAAGATTTGTTTTTTAAAAAGCCTTTTTCCAAAGGTACATCTGGAAAAAGGGGGGTCATCTTATAATCAGGGTCGTCTTATATTCGGGCCAATACGGTACTTTGTTTGGCCTTCCAAAAGAGGACGATATCCGCTTCGTCATGCCTGGAGCTGATCCGTACTGGTCTCTGAGGAAATACATCAACTTCGCGCTGTGGATCGCCGGATCGGCTTTCACCATGGATGAAGTGGAGTCCAGCCCGGGGTCGTCACATGTGGTTGCCGCAAGCCCGCCGGCCGCTCCTTCGTCGAATCCGCCGGCCGCACCGTTCTCAAGCCCGCCCGCCGCCGCTCACTCT
>NW_015505973.1:576913-581825 GCF_001515645.1 Sinocyclocheilus grahami | reverse complement strand
AAAAATTTGCCACTGACGATTCAAACGCGAGTTTTGGGCAGTGTAGAGTAGCGCTTGTTGTTTGTCGTTTCTCCGATCACAAATGCAGACATGGTTTTATGTTTACGCGGCGCGATGCAACGCAACTCGTAAAAAGACAGTATAAGTCATTATAATCCGTAATTATGTCCCCACTGGATGCAACGAATGCCTCGTTTATAATGGGTTTTAATTTTTTTGTCTCGTCCCCCCGGCTGGGACACGGCATCACAGTATAGTAAGGGGCGTAACATTTCCGTCACACGCTTGAGGTATTCATCATATGACCCCTTTAAGACTTTTTCTTTGAGTATGAAAACAACAGATCTTTGACACTTTATACTATATCACTATACCATGTGACAATGTTATTTATTATATTATTTTGTTATGAAATTGAGTATGACAGTTGTGCTAAAACATAGTAAAAGCTGTAACACAAAACACTTACTAGCTAAAGTATATATTACATATTAACCTTAGTTCTAGGTAGATTTCCATTATGTTGAGGCAGAAAGACCGAATTATTTAATTTACTTAAAATTATGTTTTACAGAAAATGTATGTTCTTATATTTTTATTATATAGTAAGCATTGTATTTAAAACCCTCATCCGTCCCTCAGGTCATTTTGACCCAAAAAGTTTTTTCAAAAAAATTCAAAAAATCGTGTGTTGATCGTACCGGTCCAAGATTTCTTTACTTCTGTCACACTTGCACCGGGAATACACACAAAACAATTTTTTTTCAATGAGTTTAAATAGGTGCAATAAAAAAAGTAACAAAAGTGTCCCAATTTTAGGTCCTTTTGACCCGCATAGGAATGAATGGAATTTACGAGAAAACTGCATTTTTCATTACATTAGATTTTTTTTGATATACAAAATCTGAGACAATCCAGTAAAATTTTATACCCAAATGAAGGCCTGCGACTACAGAATATCCCCAATGCAGAAAAAACTCACATACACACACACACTCTCATAGAACACATTGTAATATTTTTCATGTTTCTGCTGGGATATTACTGTCATTTTTTTAAAACTAAACACAGTTAGATTTGAGTGATGTGGTGGAGACCAATGAGTGTATATCATATTTATATTTAAAAAAATATATTATATATTTATTTCATATTTATGAAATTGTATGAATATACATATGGTTAGGTTATACTTCAGTTAGAATTATTATTATTAATAATTATTATTATTTTTTTTTTACAAAATATGGATTTTGTAATATTTCAATATATATTTTAATCCATAAACAACCAAATTGAAGCCTCGAGATTATCTCATTTCTCATGTTTCACTTGGTTTGCTCATTTAAAAATCTCCATAGGGTTCTATAGGCCCCTCTAGTGGCTGTAAACATAAAATGCAATTTTATGTAATTTTTCCCCACCAGATGGCATCAGAAACACTCAGTGAATCAATTCCAAGGCCATCTGTTGGTTTTTGATGAAACAGGACTGAAATAGTGTCTTTCTTTGCTTTTTTTTTGGGCCTTCGGGGTCATTTTGACCCGCGAGGGACACTTTTGTTATAGGTTCGGGAGGGACGGATGAGGGTTAAGCAATAAAGTGCTTAATTAATGCTGAATTATGAATATAGGCATGGCTAAAAGTGTTGTAAATGTTCCCCATTATAGATGGGCTTTTATCTTATTTCTTAATTATAACAAATTGTTCTGGTTCCTTGACTCTTGATAGATTAAAACAACATTCCAACCACCCTAAAAACATGCTTGAACCCAAAAGGTAAAACCTTGGTATTGGTACACATATAACATCGCTATATCCTATAGTTTACATTAACTAGATATCAGCAGTGTTAAATGACATGTGATGTGTTGCAGGTACATGAGAGAGATGATGGGGATGAATTGAGGATTTGTAAAGTAGTATGATATATATATATATATATATATATATATATATAAAAACCACTGCAACACCCCCACATGACAAGTTATCAGATGCAAGTCGGTAATCATTTCTGTCATATTCTCGATTATTTTTTTGGTTGGAACCGTGGGGAACTGTCTTGTGCTCGCGGTTATCATTCGCAACGGCCAGATGAATTCAAAGAGCACCAACCTGTTCATCCTGAACCTCGGGCTGGCGGACCTCTGCTTCATCGTCTTCTGCGTGCCTCTCCAGGCTACCATCTACACCATGGACGAGTGGGTATTTGGACAGTTTGTGTGCAAAGCTGTGCACTTTATCATCTACCTGACCATGTACGCAAGCATCTTTACGCTGGCAGCGGTGTCTCTGGACAGGTGCGTTTCTGGTGCGCACAATCAGCGCGCGCTTTTCTTTCCAGTTCAGTGAAACACATAGGCTAATTGATGAGATTATATTAGCGACAATAATATGCAATAACTGTAAACAAGGAAAATAATAGCAAATGCATGGAACTTAGACAGAGAGCAAAGCAGAAAGAAACTTTAACTGCTACCATATTGTCTTCGGCGCTGTGTAATTCAAATAATTTAAGTATTTTTCATTCTCTTATTTTGGTATTGTTTTGCAATTATAACAATGTATTAAACAATTGCAATTGCTACTTGAGAAGTGTGTCAAAACAACTAAAACCCTTCACTAGCATGTAGTGCATTTTTTAAATATATGTATACTGTATATATACAAGCAGGGGCTAATGTTAACCAGCCAAACCAAACCCTGTTTTATTCCACATAGAGAGAGAGATTTAAAGAATTGCCATTAAGCATACTGTATTATATGCATGTATTTTGACAAATAAATGCCAGCTAAACCTCTTGGCAACCAAATAGCAATGCTCTGGCAACAAGGTGGTGAGTTTTGCATGAGAAGGCACCACTCACATTTTCTTAAGAATGAAATGAAATGAGTTTCTTAGCTACACTAAGTGCCATAAGATGTGGCACTAACCTGCTCAGATTACATTTTTAGGTTTCGATGGTTGCATCCAAATTCACATACTGAGTAGGACATTATTTTGAACAAGTAATTACTTATCGACCATTTAAAAAAAAAGTATGTTCTATATAGTATGAATGCGTGTATGTTCATGTTGTCATTGTCCTGTGATTACTGCTACAGTTGCTCACTTTACTGCCATTCATAAATCCTCTCCTGTGGCTTCATGGGACAGGAAAGTGCCCACCAGATACACACTTCAGAATATCACCTGCATATCAGTGCCGTGAACCACATTTATCCTCCCCAAGCACACTAGTTACATAGTGTAACTTTAATACTTTGTAATTATTATTGAGGTATTATGTTTGCATTTTCCCAACAGATATCTCGCCATTCGGTATCCTCTGCGCTCAAGAGAGACCAGAACTCCCCGTAATGCTCTGACATCCATCAGCCTTGTTTGGGCTCTATCGCTGTTCTTCTCCAGCCCTTATCTCAGCTACTACCAGCAGATGGATCTAGACGGGACCACCGTTTGCATCCCGGCGTGGAACACCCATGATCGTCGAGCCATGGATGTCTGCACCTTCATATTCGGCTACCTGATACCAGTCCTCATTCTCGGCATCACGTATGCCCGCACCATACGCTACCTCTGGACCTCCGTGGACCCCATGCAGGACATGTCGGAGTCCCGCAAGGCCAAGCGCAAGGTGACCAAGATGATAATCATCGTGGCTGCGCTCTTCTTTTTATGTTGGCTGCCACATCACCTGGTTATCTTGTGCATGTGGTTCGGCCACTTCCCGCTCAACCACACAACCTACGTCCTCCGCATTCTCTCTCACCTGGTGGCGTACACCAACTCCTGCCTGAACCCCATCGTCTACGCCCTGGTGTCTAAACATTTTCGAAAGGGCTTCAAGAAGGTGTTTGGCTGTGCATTTCGTAATCGGGTCATAAACCGGATCCACACTGTGCAGCCGGCGCAGACAGTGAGCCTGATGGAAGCTGCCTCATGCGAAGGATCCAATCATAACGATGGGTCAAACCGGGGTCGCCTCTGGAGCAAAAGTAGCAGGAAGATGATGACGAGTGCCTTCATGACATTTAATGCGACATAATCCACTTACACTTTCACCTACTGTCAAATCAGAGCTCACCAAAGTATAAAACTCTTCTGTTCCGGTGGCTTTTAACAGCATTTGAGCTGTGATTACATAAAAGTTATCATATAGGAGCAAATTGTCAGGTAGAGAGGAAGCAGTGCTTTTTGTGTTCTTGGTGAGGACAGTGACCGATGTTTAAAATGAAAATCTCTTGCGTCTGTGTTTTGTCAGTGTTGGCAGCTTTGTCACTGTGCAGTGGTGGCTGTGTGCTTTCTGACTGTGAATCACGGTAGGGTTTTCCGGAGGTACGAACAGATTGAATTATCAGAGGACAGTTGTTCGGTTCAAACATTCACACGGTGAACTTTTATGACAATTTGATCATATTTTTTAGAATTTATGTTCTCGGCTCCTTTAGGGTAACCGCCTACAGGATCTGATGTTTGGGTCAGTGACATATAAGAGTGTCTGTAATGTAGAGAAATCTTTTAAAAACCTAGTTTAAAGCACACATGATCGTATGGTTTTGTAAAACATGTTTTCTTGTGTGTGTGTGTGTGTGGGTTTTTTATTTTATTTATTTTTGCCCGTTTTATATATGTTGGCTGCATCATGTGGTTTTGTTGGTATATCAAATATTTTAATATCAAATATCCCCATATAGGCAGTGAAACAGTTTTAGTAAAATATTAATAATAAATAACAGAAATAAAAGATTAAGATTTTCTCCCAAAATATTAAAAATAATTTTAATTCATAAATTAAAAACATGCTTTTAATTGGAGAGTTAGACCTAAAAGTTTGGGGTCGATAATATATATATATATATATATATATATATATATATATATATATATATATATATATATATATAT
>NW_015505973.1:573465-576218 GCF_001515645.1 Sinocyclocheilus grahami | reverse complement strand
ATATTTCTTCATGTTTTTAAAAGAAAAAGGCACATTTGATCCAAATACAGTTAAAACAGCAATGTTGTGAAATATTATTGCAATTTAAAATAACTAAAATAATATAAAATTATGTTTTGTATCGCAATATATTGTCAAACGTAATTTATTCCTGTGATGTAAAGCTGAATATTCAGCATCCATTACTCCAGTTTTTAGTGTCACACAATCCTTCAGAAATAATTTTAATATGCTGATTTGGTGCTCAAGAAACATTTCTCATTATTATCATTATTTACTGCTTAACATTTTTGTGGAAAATATTTTTCTTTGTTTCTCTCCTTCAAAAAAAAAAAGGTACTGACCCCAAACTTTGAATCCTAGTGTATAGTCATAAATTGTATGAATTATATGACTACATTTCTTATGTTTTTCGACTAAAGTAATAAATAGGACAATGATCATTGATCCATATAGCAAATTTCCTAAAACGGTTTGCTTCTGTTCAACAACTAAACAGAAATATTGTTGACTTCGCCTCACATCGTACCACTACCTCTTTTGTGTCGTATAGGTTTGTGTGATTTGTAAAGCATGTTATGAATTTAAAATATAATGCTTTGAATGTCTCTTATCAATGTATTGGTGGTGAGACCCCAATGTATTTTGACTTGGGTTGAGTCTCAAATGCTTACAAAGAATTAACAATGAATAAACAAACAATTGTTCACAAGTACATCAATAGTAAAAAATACAGGTTGGTCTTTGTGATGATTTCCAAGCAACAGAATTATACAGACTATAATCATAACTCAAGCTGTTCCAGGCCAAACATAGCCAAACAGATCCGCACAAGAACATCCACTTATCTTGGTCCTCCCAGGATCTGGCTTTACTGAAAATGTGCCAGTTGGCTGGTTCTCGCGTGTAGCTGCTTTAGACTTACCTGTTGCTTAGAGAGTTTGTGGGTAATATGTGCGCTCTTATTTGCTCCATCAGTGGAAAAAGCCCAGCGTAACAGCCTCATTTAACATCTGACGTAAGTATTTATTGTGCAATCAGATATAACCAGATTTGTGGTTAGTTTATACTTCCCATGACACTGCTCATATGCAAAAAAAAGAGTATGAGAGCATCTATTTCTAAGGACATCTTCACTGTAAAGCACAGCTGCTGCCATTCTGGCAAGTAGGTTGTTTTTTTAGTAATATTACAAGAAGAAACAGGTCAATGAATCTGAATATGTTAATTTCAGTGTCTTTCATGGGTGTCAAAAAAGTCTCTTCATGTATGGAGTTTATTTTGTGTCTTTTTTATTCAATCGAACATACTGTGTTTGAGAGCGAAACTAATTATTTTGTAATTAGAAAATAAACGTTTGCAAAAAAATTCTTCTTAAGGCTCAAAAATAAAGAAATTGAAAACAAAATAATCTGCAATGCGTGTAAATCTTTGAAAAATCATATTTTTCTTTGTGCACTTCAAACACTTTTCATCACAAAAACACAGATGTTGCTCTCTTTTCTGCCGTCTTTTTTTGTTTGTGAGTTGAAAAGTTTTGCTTGCGAGTTAAGCTGTCTCTCAGTGGGTGGTCTCTACCCACCAGGATGAAAGACCTTTTTCTATTGGTCACTCTCGATTGTTTTTTGGCGGCAGTGGCGGGGATTCTGGGGAAATGTAATGGGCGTGGTCAACCTGTGACTTCAAATTTTTTTTTGTGATGAAAAGTGTTTGAAGTGCACAAAGAAAAATATGATTTTTCAAAGATTTACACGCACTGCAAATTATTTTGTTTTCAATTTCTTTATTTTTGAGCCTTAAGAAGAATTTTTTTGCAAACTTTTATTTTTTAATTACAAAATAATTAGTTTTGCTCTCAAACACAGTATGTTTGATTGAATAAAAAAGACACAAAATAAACTCCATATTCATGCACAATGTAATTGTGCAGGAGACTTTGGTGCCCATGAACCATATACTGATGGTCCTTCTTGAAGAGCCACTCTGCAGTCAAACTGATTGGCGTATGCAGAGAGGACAGCTGTGGAGTGGCAAAAGCAATTCTGGCTCTCTACCGATGATGATGATGATGATGATGATGATGATGATGCTCCTCTGCTCTCCATGATTATTCTTCCCAATGCGTTCAGCTCTTCATCAGGAGCCAAACACTGATCTGAGCTTTTGACACAGAACAGACATGACAGTCATGGAAAATCAAGGCGGTCAGAAAAGGAATAAATATTCCAAATTCAGTGTGCAGATGCAATGTTGCATATTACCAAATTAAGACTGCTCTGACCCACCTCAGTCCCTAGTATTAAAATATAGAGTTGTAACTGCAGTGTAAATGCATTTATGCCACCTCTAAGCAGCATTAAACAATCTGTGTAAAGACACTCAAATGCCACTTCAGAAGAGCTTCTGTGTTACCTTTACAGTGTAAATTTGGCAATAGTAAACAGAGCAATGCATATAAAAATCTCTCTAAAAAATCTGCATGTGACGTATTTCTTTAATACAGGTTTAATCTCTTGACTAGTTCTGTAATCTGCACAGTGGTGCATTCTGGCATTGATTTGTCCTTTTCTAGTCTGTTCTTGTGTGTGATGTTCAGACTACCAACCCCCACACATTTTAATGGCTCTCTGCTGCAAATACAGTGTGATAGCCTTTTACAGTCAAGTCAAAGTTCACCAATTAAGCTACTCCTCTGTCTTGCCTCTCAGGGCCATACAATGACTCCATACAATGGCTTGGGGGGGGGGGGATGA
>NW_015505973.1:570558-573422 GCF_001515645.1 Sinocyclocheilus grahami | reverse complement strand
GGGGGGGAAGGGATGATCCAGCTTAAATGAAAGCTGTTGATTTGGTCTTGTCAGCTTTGGCTTGTTGCAGAACATTGTGAAAGTAAACAGTGCTCACACTGAAAGCATTGTACTTGAAAGCTTGTTATAGCAGTGCTTTACTGATTTATATTCAGGGTTTGTTCTAAACCTCTAACCCTGCAAATATGAAACCTCTGACATTAATATAGCTAGAACCGCTTGACATATACTCCATTACAGTGTCATCATGGCTAAAACGTAATAAATCAGCATTTACCTAACCAGCATGCAGTTTTCTTGAAGGGAAGCACTGTTGAAGTCTAGATCCTGCTGCATCCTTCATAAGCTCCATCATTTCAGGCATCACACTGGGACGTAACAGATAGGGGCTGTCCTTTACCTCATGCTTCCAATCAGTTCTAATGGAAGAACCTGTGAGTTAAAGCATGCTTTGAGAATTGAACAGCGATGTTGCCTCCCAGCAGACTTGTGCCTCCAGTGAAATAGATCCAATTAGGATCTAAGACTTTCTCAACAACAAGAAAAGTACATTTTAACTGCTGTTAATCAAAGACCCAGCATTGCATTAAAGGAATTTGTGTGTGTGTGTGTGTGTTTTTGTGCTGAATTAAAAGAAAAGGTAAGAACATGGATTTTTAGAATTGTTCAACTTGGCAAGGGTTCAAGTATGATTCTTATGGAAATAATAAAGGAATAGTTTACCCAAAAATGAATGATTTGCTGAAAATGTACTCACCTTTAGTGCTCCACAAGACTCCAGTCCATCAATTAACATCTTGTGAGGTGAAAAGCTGCGTGTATGTAAGAAACAAATCCATCAAGGCATTTAAAATCGTTGCTTTCAGCTAAAATATGAAGACGATATCCATAATAATGCTTTCTCCAGTGAAGAAGTCTCCTCGTCTAAATCAGGAGAGAAATATGCACAAATCAAGCACAATTTACAAGTGAAAACAGTTCTAACCAAATATAACAAATTTTGCTTTGAGAGGACAACATGGGATGGACTTTTTCACCAGAGAAAGCGTTATTATGGAGTATGGACTCGTATTTTCATACTCGTACAGTTTACACTTAAAATGCCTTGATGGATTTGTTTATTACAGACATGCAGCTTTTCACTTCACAAGATGTTAACTCATGGACTGGAGTCATGTGGATTACTTGTGAATTATTGCAATGTTTTTAACAGATGTTTGAACTCTTATTCTGACGGCACCCATTCACTGCAGAGGATCCACAGAGAGCTAGCATACTTGTTTTGCGCACTCAGACAAGCCATTTTGAATTATTAATATGGGATCAACTGATTGGAAATGATTTTTAAATGGCTGCTCTATGTAGTAGAGAGGGTAATTTGCAATATTTTCAACATTTTGTTTTATTTTATATATCTATATATCAGCACGAGGCCACAGCCGTTTAAAATTTCAGTAGTGCTGTCGTTATACTCGCTATGTAATAATACTCCTTTTATACAACAGTTCTATAAACAGAAAAAAAATATAAATGATGAACATATTTCTCTCCGCTGATTCAAACACAACAAACCCACTAACCAAAAGCCGGTCTGGAACAAAGTATATGAGTGGAAGGGAGCAACAGTTCTATAATCACTCCGCTCCAACTCCATTTCAGGTTTTCTATTTCCACTGGCACTGGAATGAAACCCTGTGGAGAAAACAAAAATGACCTTAGGTCTACTTTTAACCTACTGTTTTTCGAATACTATGAATTTGGACTCTTAATACTACTCTTTTAGTGTACTGTTTTTCGCATACTATATTGTAGAGAAGTATTCGATTTCAGATATCAGCTATCCCACACAAATTAAATATGTCGTCTAACCTGACTAAGGCCTGTGTTTGCCAAGGCTGTACTCCGTCTAGCTGTTTGTATACACCTTTTAAGGTGGGGTCACATTTACGGTTGCTCTGCAAAATTTCATGGGCAAATTGTTACAGGAATCCCAGCGATCTGGAGTTTTAAATGAGGGCGAAAAAATCCCCATGCAGATTTTGCTTGTTGTTTAAGGTTTGAAAGTGACTTCTCTATGAACAGCAGTCCGTGCATCACTACACAGTTGACAATAGACAATTTTTTGCCTGTAAAATTTCACTAATGTGACCACACCTTTATACATGCAAGTGTGATACTCATGGCGTAGGATGCTGAAAAACAAGTGAGACATGATGCAACAAGCAAAATACGTCTGATACATGTGCACATTGGCAGAGAATTAAAAAGCAGCTCAGAAGGAATTGCCCGCTGTATTCCTGGGGTAAACACACACAGTTGTGGTGAGCTCCAGGGCAACCAAGTATGCAAGTGTGTGCTGTTTTGGTCTGGGTTAGCCTAATGAAGCATGGTCTATTCCACCTACATTACATAACATCTTGTGATTAAAAAAAGAAAACTAACCATTAACCATCATCCTCCCTGTTTATTCCCAGTGTGCATTCTGAATTTGAAATCGGAGGGCACTGTGACTGACTCCAACCCACACCTGGCAACCTGCTGTGAGCTCCTGGAACTTATACTGCGGAAGGGACTACAGCGTGAGCTCCACACACCAACACACACTCTCCTGTACACCTGCACATCATCACCTGTCAGCAAACACAGTACAAACACTCAAATAAGAGCCATCATTACACCTGGCACACACTGTGGGAAAATCCATACACATTACAGGAGTTTACAGATAATAAGGATGTCTATATTGACTATACAATAGATGTTTGAACGCACTTAACTTAGTTTATTTTTCTCATAATTTTATAACCTTTTTGACCTAAATGCTGTAGCATCTGGACCAATCAAACACACAATATATATTTTGT
>NW_015505973.1:553175-570548 GCF_001515645.1 Sinocyclocheilus grahami | reverse complement strand
GAGCAAGTGATGTAATGCTAAATGTTTCCAAATCTGTTCTGATGATGAAACAAACTAATCTACATCTTGAATGGCCTGATGGTGAGTACATTTTCAGCAAAGTTTCATTTTTGGATGAACTGTTCCTTTAACTCAGATTCACAGATTGACAAATTCTGAATATATAAAATATAATCAATGTATGTGCTGGTATAGCACATTTCACAACCAGTGGCTACTATGAGCTGATTAATTTTAATTCCCTCGTGCTGTGAATCAATAAGAAATGCAGTCTTCTGTAGATGTGCTGTGTCTATAAACTGATGCTCAATGACACCATCATTTCACTGAAAGCTCTCAACAAAACAGAACACTTCAACATTCAGTTCATCTCTGCACTGTTGTCTCCTTCAACCTCTGAGGAAAACTGACCATTTAATATACACTGTGTTAAATGGTCAGTTTCCCACAGACGTACATAAATAATGGTAAATATCAATTGAGAACAGAATGTTTTATTGTGAATCATTTCCAAACAAGAAAATAATATGGACAGTGAAGCTTGGCATTTTATTTATTTATTCAGTTCTAAAACTTAAATTTCTTAATATACTCAATACATCATGAAATGTGATGGAAACGTGTTAATGAAAAAGACATATGTATATATATATATATATATATATATATATATATATATATATATATATATTTTATTTATAGGCTACTACAATACAGCCTATCTGTGGAGTTGAATTAATAGAGAGGGCGCCACTATCATCTTCATAACCATCATATTTTAAAGGGGCGGTAGAGACTGTCTAATGTACATTTATGATAGGTGGTGTCACCACTGAATGTGCTTCACATTTCACTCATGAACCAACCTTGGGAAAACAATTTGATGACAGGTTATTAGTAGCCTATTTGCTTTCCATGTAACTGGATGGATGTCGCGGAATGTGCGTGTTCACAGTAATGCCTGCAAAAGACCCGCTTATCGAAACACTTAAAGGTACGTTTCATGTCCTATATGTTATCATACACTTAAGGTTGTACCTGAGCTTCGCTGTGCTGTTTTACTGCTCAGTTGTTGTTCTGATCAGGCAGCTGAAGATGACAGGCCGTGAGGCAGCTTCTGCTCGCTGCAGAGAGACAGAGAGCTAGCATACTTGTTTTGCGCACTCAGACAAGCCATTTTGAATTATTAATATGGGATCAACTGATTGGAAATTATTTTTAAATGAATCTGTGCTGAGTTAAACTTTAACCTTTTCCTATACCAACTGTATGTGTGTGTGTGTGTGTGTGTGTATATGTGTATGTTAGACCAGTTTATGTGTTTATGTAGTATGTTAGACTAGTTTAAGTGTTTATGTAGTTAATAAAACCTTACTTGTATCACACTTGACGTTTTCATTGTTTGCTCATAACCGGAGTCACTAATCATGCAGATTTACGTTACAAGCTTGGTAGAATTGTACAGTAAGAAAGTTATTTCCCTTAACCAGGAAATTAACGTTCTTAGAATTGACAAGACAGTTGACCCTGAGTGGTCAGCTAAATATCTACAGCGGATCTAAAATATGAATACTTAATTATAACTAGTTATGGTTAATTATTCATATTTCCTGTCGTTGAGCTAAAATTTGCTATAATGCATACCATGATTCATTGCTTCAAATTAGTTTTGTACACCAACATAAACTGTCAACATAAGCATTTCTTTACAAACCTAAAGTGTTAGTTGGGCAAGATGCACCAAGTCTGTTATTTTAGTATTAGAGATACTATTATTGATTGTATTAATATTTTGAAACGCTTTTTATTTTTAGTTCCTTTTTTCATTTTAGTTTAAAGCAAATTAATGTATATGCATACGACACTGTTTACTACATAATGAACATTACTCATTAATGTTTTAGAGCCTGTTCTCAGTTTGGCACATAGAGATTACTGACATTGTTTTGAACAGCTTCTTCGCCATGACACATGTGGCAGGTGTTACAGAGCTGACGAGACGTGAGACGTGCGGATCCATCTGCAAGGCTTTATTGTGGAGAAGACAGAGACGTGGTCATGAAGCAGGCAGGGTCAAACAGAGGCAGACAGGTATATGGTGGGCAAGACACAAGAACAGTCCTAGGGCTAGCGTGGGTCGACGATGGGCAGACGGGTCAGAGTCAGAAGGGTCAAGACTAAGGGAGAAATCCAGGAAACCAGGCGAAGATCAGAAACCGGGAAAACAGCTAGGCTAGGGCTAGGGCTAGGGCTAGGGCTAGGGCTAAGGACTAAGGCAAATGACTAGGACTAGGGCTAGGGCTAAGGCTAATGACTAGGGCTCCGTAAGGTAGCTATCTCTAGGAGAGTGATAAACGCTGAAACAATACTCGGCAGAGGGAAGGGATCAGAGTGAGTGTTAAATAGTGAGGGAGTGATATGAAACAGCTGGGTGCAATCAGTGTAAACAGGTGTGTGCAATTCGTGCTGAGTGCAATCAGTGCAATGCATGATGGGAAATGTAGTCCGGGGTGATGTGCAACAGTGTGTAGTGCGAGAGTCAATGAATAGGAAAGTTCGTGGACCGGATTCGTGACAGCAGGTATGTCATTATACACTTATTGCTTCTCATTTTTAGCGTAACATAACGTAGGTTTAAAAAAACGTCTCATTCAAAGTCTCATTGGATTCAAAGTCTAACTTAAACTACGACAAAGAATTAAATGAATCAGATGAATCAAATCAATAAAAATTGAGTAATATAAATAAAAAAAGTATTTCATCTCTGAAATTGTTGTTTTTGTCATTGCTGATAATTACAATAAAAATACATATTCAATTATAAAAATGCCAAATGCATTTTCACTCTCATACTTTTGGACCCTAATGTATATCTCATTGTTTTTATATTTTAAAAATAGCATCTTTTGATTAATCACAACTACAAATTTGCTGAAAATGGAACAGAAAGTGCATCTAAATGTGCCTGTCTGATCAGAATGTTATGTCTGCTCTTGAAGGTTGAGTTCAGTTTCTTTGGCCGTGCAGCAGACCACAGCCTGCAGCAAACTCATGACCTCTCAAGGCCGAGGGCGCTTCTTCATACGGCTCATGCTGATGAGGAGAACCCTGGGAAATGTAGTAAAACACCTGCTACACACAAACAGAGTAATCGAGGTTAGTGGACACGCACAAGTGATGATTGAAAATTGTCTTTTACAGACAATCAACATTATTGTAGGCATGTGGGGGTGTGTTAGAATGAGCCGTTTTAGGTAGGCGTGGTTGACTCTTAACTTATACATCACAACTTATAGAATATCTCTTTGGATTTGAGACTTTAGTCTTTGCAACTTTACAGATCTTCTTTATGCACCAAGAGCCTGTAACACTCCAAAGAGAAAGGAAAAATTTAAATCGCATCATATGACCCCTTTAAATTGCAAAATTTTAATTTTTATCAAGTATAATAACTCGATTTTCCAGTGAAACGACAACTGGTCATGTATGCCAGACTTCTTTAATAACTTAAACCCCACCCCTATTTTAATGTGTCATTTAACATGGTCTGGCACATTTTTACGGGTGAAATGCAGTCATTTTAGTAGGAATCCATGCGATTGGGAACTTCGCATGAGGGTGTCGAAATTCAGGTTTCAAAACAAGTTCAAGTTGGTCACATGGATTAATAGCAGTGACCAACAGAAAACTACTTGGTTTGAAAAGGACTTCTATGTGAGCTGTGCTTCATACATCGCCACACATTCGACTTTAGACAATTGGTCTTATTTGTCTGCAAAATTTCACCGCAGCTTTACAGTCAAAGGTGCCATAGAGCTCGATATCTGACTAACAGGCCACTTGTTACTACTTTTCCCCTCCAAAGGCAGGTGTGGTTCTGTCTAAGCTGAAGGGTCAGCCCCTTTCCATTCACTTGATACGTTGGAGAGGAGAAGATGGGTCTATCTATCAGCCACTGGTCAAACACTTACGGCAACTCAAACAGGAAAAACCCTCACTTCAGTTTGGCCCAAAACCAGCCTCTCAGCAGGACAGAACTGCGGGTCAGAAGAGAGGGCAGACACAGTGTGTCAAAGACGGCAGGTACTCTCAATAAAGATTTCATGTATGTTTGCAATTGTATTAGTCTCTAATACCATAAACAGCCCGGCCTGTATCTGTTTGATCATGTTTCGTTTACAGGATCCTGTACGCCGTGCACCTCTTAGGAAAAGCAAACATAGGAATGGTACAGTAGTTGTGTAAACTCTCTTTGTGGTGGTGCTTGTTTAACTTTAATCCATTCATGTGTATTTTTAAGTCAATATGTGATCCGTGTGATTATTGAAAATTAATGTTAATTTTGTTTAATTTTAAGCATGGAGGTAGGGAGGTCCTGCAGAATGTCATTCCTGTGGTTCTGGAGAGCAGACAGGCAAGAAAGGTATATCTACAATTGAGCAAGTGAGTTTTATGTAGAGAGATGTATATGTAAGCTAATTTCAAGACCTATATAATATCGCATGCATGCTTTCTGATTTTGTCATATAGGAGGTACTGCTGGATGTAAAGGAGACTCATCTTACCTGCATAGATAAGTTAAATAAGCAGGTTTGTTTTTTTCAATACTAAATACAAATAACTTAAAGGTTAAAGGTGAGTAATTTATAAATGTATTTTTGCATTTAAATTTTTGATTTTTTTTTTAAAAGTACAATAAAGAAAAATGTTATAGGATTAATGAGATAAATGTACCATTCTACACTACACAAAGTCTCTAATCAAATACTATATGTAATTGTAAACGTATGTTCTTGCTTTCATTGAGGCATAAGATGTTCTTAAGAATATTCTAAAATCATCAAGTGTAAAAATAAAAAGCAATTCATGGACAAACATCCTTAACTGTTATGCCGTTTTTATCATTAGAAATCACCATCACGTTTGGAGACCTTTATCTGCAACTTTGAATTTTTATTTTTTACATATATAACAGTAAGAGAAATACAACTTTGCATATAAATGCCATCAGTACACAAGATTACAAGTCAAATAAAAAATTAGCCAGAGGAAGAAAGAAAACATAAAATAAATAAATAAAACAACTAATATAATGAAGACGGTACAGTTTACTTGTCTATTTCAAATTTGCAGATAATGTTAGAAGTCCTGAGAGCTTTTTTTGTTTTACATTTATATACCATATTACAGTATTGTTTAAATTCGTTGATAAAATAAATAAAAAAATTGGTTTACCACCCGACCACTTCATTTTGTGTATATGAAACTTCCCCATTACAACCAGTAATTGAATAATATACGCTTTATCATTTTCTATCCCATAATCATCAACATCATTATATCAGGCCCACTCAGTTTAACAGCTGTATCAAGTTTTCTTGTAATGAAATTCTCAACATCAACCCAAAATATCTTTGTATAGATGCAATGAAAAAATAAATGAAAGATAGTTTCTTTTTCATTACTACAAATTCCCCAGGAGTAGTCTATCTGCAACTTTGAATTAGAAGCACACCTCGCTCTTAATTTGGGGATTTACCTCTGTTTATTATCTCTGACTTCACTCTCCTACGACGTAGCAAGGTCTGTTCAGTGAACGAGTCGTTATTTTAAATCGATTCTTTTCATTGAATCAGTTCACAGAACAAACCTGAAGCATTCGTGCTCGCACTGGTCCGAGTGGCTCTCGAATCGAACTGTTCAAAAGAACCGATTCGCGCACGACTACGACGTCATCCCAATGGCCCGGAATTTCCTCTTCGCCAGATCTGGCGCATGCGCACATCAAAAAAAAGAGTGCGGACTTCGCAGCTCTCCCAATATTAAATAGTTTGATGGCCATAATTTGATAAATCATGTCGAAAGCACCATCTCAGGCCGGTTCTTCGGGTGCCGCGGCCAACCTAGGACCTTCATCGTCCTCCTCCTGCTCCTCACCCTCGGCAGGCGGCACGACGTCCCCCGCTAACGTGCTTCACGCACAGCCCGAGAAACCCCAGCACTACACGTACGTAACGAAACACCTTTACATACACCTGATCGCTCGTGCAGATCACACATTTCATGCATCAACAATTTTACACGCGTCTGATGGGGTTTTGTGGCTGTGATGAGCTGGATCAAGAGCTGTGTTTTATAGAGGCCTAGTAGTGCGATTGATTGCATGCACTGCATCGAGGTGATGTTTTGAAGAGTGCACTTGAGCATCCTGGCAAAAGCTCTGGCGATTTGTAAACACAATAAAGAAGGCGAGCTATAAAGTGCTTAATTAGTCTAAAATGTTATGCATCGTGAAATCATGGTAAAAAAGTGTGATCAATTATTTTGATCTCAGATCACTGATGAAGCAGTGTTCACTACTATATAAAATAATTAAATATTTTATAGTAATTAATTCCATTAACAAAAACGTATGTAGTTTATATATTTAAATATTTTAGAACTGTATTCTAAATTTATATTCATCACTACAAACCAAAGGTGCCCAAATTTTTACTACAAAGGGCCAAAAATCAAACTTTATTGATGTCCATGGGCTGAAAATAAACGCTGCATTACTGTATATCCATCTATATTCAAATTTACATTTGTAAATTCATTTTATATTCTCTGTTTTCTAATGCATCATGGCCGTAACCACTAGGCCTGTCACAATAACAGCTTTTTATTGTGCGATTATATTGCCCCAGAAATAATTGCGATAAGCGATATTATTGTCATTTTAAAGACCATTTTATGCCACTGAATATATAATCATAATGTAACGGCATAATAACGCAAGAAGGCCTACACACTTCCAAATGACAACAAACTTTACATTTTTAAGAATATTTAGATCATGTAAATTAAGTATCAATACATTAGATACCTTAAAAAGCTGAATAAATAGTAAAAAAAAAACATTTCTAACAAAAAGTGCAAAGTAACAAGTAGAAAAAAAGAAAAATGCACAAAGAACTTGTATGGAGATTTTTCCATCTACTGATTTTTCCCTAGCCTTCTTTTCTCTGTAAATGAAGGGTGCACACTATTGCTGAAAAACACAATCACTACTCAGCAGTCAGATGTCCGTATGCACAAAGGCACAGATCCCTAAACAAGACCATATCTGCAGATTAAACTTTTTTTTTTGTAGAAGCATAGGCCCACTCAGTTTAACAGCTGTATTAAGTTTTCTTGTAATGAAATTCTCAACATCAACCCAAAATATCTTTGTATAGATGCAATGAAAAAATAAATGAAAGATAGTTTCTTTTTCATTACTACAAATTTCCCAGGAGTAGTCTATCTGCAACTTTGAATTAGAAGCACACCTCGCTCTTAATTTGGGGATTTACCTCTGTTTATTATCTCTGACTTCACTCTCCTACGACGTAGCAAGGTCTGTTCAGTGAACGAGTCGTTATTTTAAATCGATTCTTTTCATTGAATCAGTTCACAGAACAAACCTGAAGCATTCGTGCTCGCACTGGTCCGAGCGGCTCTCGAATCGAACTGTTCAAAAGAACCGATTCGCGCACGACTACGACGTCATCCCAATGGCCCGGAATTTCCTCTTCGCCAGATCTGGCGCATGCGCACATCAAAAAAAGAGTGCGGACTTCTCAGCTCTCCCAATATTAAATAGTTTGATGGCCATAATTTGATAAATCATGTCGAAAGCACCATCTCAGGCTGGTTCTTCGGGTGCCGCGGCCAACCTAGGACCTTCATCGTCCTCCTCCTGCTCCTCACCCTCGGCAGGCGGCACGACGTCCCCCGCTAACGTGCTTCACGCACAGCCCGAGAAACCCCAGCACTACACGTACGTAACGAAACACCTTTACATACACCTGATCGCTCGTGCAGATCACACATTTCATGCATCAACAATTTTACACGCGTCTGATGGGGTTTTGTGGCTGTGATGAGCTGGATCAAGAGCTGTGTTTTATAGAGGCCTAGTAGTGCGATTGATTGCATGCACTGCATCGAGGTGATGTTTTGAAGAGTGCACTTGAGCATCCTGGCAAAAGCTCTGGCGATTTGTAAACACAATAAAGAAGGCGAGCTATAAAGTGCTTAATTAGTCTAAAATGTTATGCATCGTGAAATCATGGTAAAAAAGTGTGATCAATTATTTTGATCTCAGATCACTGATGAAGCAGTGTTCACTACTATATAAAATAATTAAATATTTTATAGTAATTAATTCCATTAACAAAAACGTATGTAGTTTATATATTTAAATATTTTAGAACTGTATTCTAAATTTATATTCATCACTACAAACCAAAGGTGCCCAAATTTTTACTACAAAGGGCCAAAAATCAAACTTTATTGATGTCCATGGGCTGAAAATAAACGCTGCATTACTGTATATCCATCTATATTCAAATTTACATTTGTAAATTCATTTTATATTCTGTTTTCTAATGCATCATGGCCGTAACCACTAGGCCTGCCACAATAACAGCTTTTTATTGTGCGATTATATTGCCCCAGAAATAATTGCGATAAGCGATATTATTGTCATTTTAAAGACCATTTTATGCCACTGAATATATAATCATAATGTAACGGCATAATAACGCAAGAAGGCCTACACACTTCCAAATGACAACAAACTTTACATTTTTAAGAATATTTAGATCATGTAAATTAAGTATCAATACATTAGATACCTTAAAAAGCTGAATAAATAGTAAAAAAAAAACATTTCTAACAAAAAGTGCAAAGTAACAAGTAGAAAAAAAGAAAAATGCACAAAGAACTTGTATGGAGATTTTTCCATCTACTGATTTTTCCCTAGCCTTCTTTTCTCTGTAAATGAAGGGTGCACACTATTGCTGAAAAACACAATCACTACTCAGCAGTCAGATGTCCGTATGCACAAAGGCACAGATCCCTAAACAAGATCATATCTGCAGATTAAACTTTTTTTTTTGTAGAAGCATTTTTTTTTTATTTGAACTAGCACCTCATGACTATACCACGTTATGTATGAGAAGCTGTAAAAGATACAGGCGCGAGTGGAATGTAGCGTTACAAAACATGGTGACATTAATTTTTAAGTAAATATAATGGGCGATATATTGCGTCACCAAAAATGATTGAGGACATGTGCATATATTGCGCGATAAGTCGATATATTGATTATTGCGACAGGCCTAGTAACCACAATTGACACTGAAAATACTTTGAGTTGAGATTGATCAATATGTGCTTATAAATAACTGTTTTTGTTTCTCTCAGTCATGAATTATGTTAAATCCATGATTTCCGTGACTTTTTCCAGTTTCTTGTAATTAGTTTTTACATTCACAAATAGCCAAATATATATCAGCAAATTTAGAACCATAAATTACCAGGAAAAAAGACTGTGGACAATACAAATCACTTTTCCATGACATTTTAAAACCTTCCAGTCATTCATGATTATTGGGTACAGATTTTTGAAAATCATTTCATAGCCATTGCACTTTTTTATTATAATATTGTAAAGCTGAACATAACAAGAAACCTATATTTTCACCTTATAAATTTGTATTGCACTGTAAAAAATACTTTTCAAAGCTTTTACTTACTCTCTTTGTAATTGAAAAATGTAAGTGAAAATTCTTTCTACACCAATATTCCTTCATTGTACTTCTCTATGACATTTTAAGATTTGAAAATTTCTGATATTTCCATGATTATTTTCATGTCTCCTGAAGCAGGTCATATACAATCTTGTAATAGTGTTTATTTGTAGTTTTACCGCTCTGAAAAATCTCCTTTTCCAACCTGCTAATGGTTAATAGCCACATCCACCTCCAGACATACTGTCATGTAGCATCTCTCTATCTATGTTCAGGTATCTGAAAGAGTTCAGGACGGAGCAGTGTCCCCTGTTCGTGCAGCACAAGTGCACTCAGCACCGCCCCTTCACCTGCTTCCACTGGCACTTCCTGAATCAGAGACGACGGAGGCCGATTCGCAGACGAGATGGAACGTTTAATTACAGCCCTGATGTGTACTGTGTTAAATACGACGAGGGCACAGGGACATGTCCCGACGGAGATGAGTAAGAACCAGCAGAAACTCCTTTTTAAGTCTCACTGTCTGAATTTATGCTGATGTCTTTCTGTATTTATATACTGCCAGGTGTCCATTTCTGCACCGAACAGCTGGAGACACAGAGAGGCGGTATCACCTGCGGTACTATAAGACTGGTTCCTGTATCCACGAGACTGATGGGAAGGGCCACTGCAGTAAGAACGGCCCTCACTGTGCCTTTGCTCACGGCTCCCATGACCTCCGTAGCCCCGTCTATGACATCAGGTAGACAGTTGACTTTTAAAGTAATAATCATTTATATCATTTATTCACCATGTCATTCCAAACATATACCTTTTCTTTTCTTTGGGACACAAAAGAGTAATTTTTAATTGAAGTCATGAATTAAATTGCATCCACATTTATTATTATGATACACTAGCATTTAGTTTAGTCGATAAGATTTTTAAAATGTTTTTGAAATAATCTTTTATGCTCACCAAGGCAGCGTATATTTGATCAAAAGTACAGTAAAACAGTAATATTGTGATGCATTGTAACTGTTAAAAATAACTGTGTTTGTTTTTTAAATATATTTTCAAATGTAATCTATTTCTGGGATTCCAAAGCTGATTTTCACATGATCCTTCAGAAATCATTCTAATATGTTGATTTGCTGCTCGAGAAACATTTCTGATTATTATCAATGTTGAAAACAGTTGAGCTGATTTATATTTTTGTGAAAACTGTGATATGTATTTATTTCAGGATTTTCTGATGAGTAAAAAGCTAAATTTTTCCGATTAAAAAAAAAATAATTATTATATAAATTATAAAAAAAAAAAAAAATCATACCCTAAACTTTTGAACGGTAGTGTAATTTTTTTCCTTGGTTTGACGTATGTAAGAGAAGTTCAGGTGTTAGAAGCCCAAGCTGCTACTGGATTGGTTGAGGGAACATCTGGAGAAGGACAGTCAGGAGTTGTGGCCAGCACTGCACTCATAGAAAAGATCCTGAGTGAAGATCCACGCTGGCAAGGTGAAACCTGCCTCTCCACACGACTTCAAAATGAACCTAAATGTCACAATACATTTATATGTCATTCTTCATGCTGTTCTTTGCTCGTTTCTCCTCATGCAGACAGCAGTTTCGTGCTCTCCCATTACAAGACTGAGCTTTGCAAAAAACCTCCACGGCTGTGTCGTCAGGGCTACGCTTGTCCCTACTATCACAACAGCAAAGACCGCAGACGGAGCCCTCACAAACACAAATACAGGTCTGAACAACTAATACGTCATTTTATAAAAGTCCTAAAGGGATAGTCAAAAAAAGCCAGTTTTTACTCCCTTTCATTTTATTCCAAACCAGTATGCTGTTATTGTTTTCAGTAGAACACAAACTGATAGATCTTAATCTCATGCAGATCATTTCATACAACAACAGTTCATATCATAGTGAGCAAAAAGGACAAAAACAACTTGCACGCTATATTCCACATGCTCTGAATTCATGTGATAGCATTTTGTGGGAAAAAAAAGAAATGTTGAATCTGTTTCATCGCGTGCCAAACTCTCATTCACAATCAAATTATGCTTTTGTGATGTTTTTCCCACTTTAGTTATCATTTTTGGTTCGTTTTGTAGCTTGACAGATTTTATTTGCAGGTTCCCAAACTTTTGGTCAGCAGAACCTCTTTAACCTTAAATATTTAACATAAGATAATTTTCTATAATTTTTGCATGTTCATGATTCTCTGGTGTCAGTTAATTATCACATGACTTGCAGGTAAATAATTCAACAATTTCATTTTTGTCAGTGTATTTTATTTTGATTCATTTGTATTTTGGCATTATTTATTTATTTTATTATTTAGTCAATTATTACAGTGGGGCAAAAAAGTATTTAGTCAGCCACCAATTGTGCAAGTTCTCCCACTTAAAAAGATGAGAGAGGCCTGTAATTTTCATCATAGGTATACCTCAACTATGAGAGACAAAATGAGAAAAAAAAATCCAGAAAATCACATTGTAGGATTTTTAAAGAATTTATTTGCAAATTATGGTGGAAAATAAGTATTGGGTCAATAACAAAATTTAATCTCAATACTTTGTTATATACCCTTTGTTGGCAATGACAGACGTCAAACGTTTTCTGTAAGTCTTCACAAGGTTGTCACACACTGTTGCTGGTATTTTGGCCCATTCCTCCATGCAGATCTACTCTAGAGCAGTAATGTTTTGGGGCTGTCGCTGGGCAACACGGATTTTCAACTCCCTCCAAAGATTTTCTATGGGGTTGAGATCTGGAGACTGGCTAGGCCACTCCAGGACCTTGAAATGCTTCTTACGAAGCCACTCCTTCATTGCCCGGGCGGTGTGTTTGGGATCATTGTCATGCTGAAAGACCCAGCCACACTAAATAATAAAATAAATAAATAATGCCAAAATACAAATGAATCAAAATAAAATACACTGACAAAAATGAAATTGTTGAATTATTTACCTGCAAGTCATGTGATAATTCAAGTGACAAGTCATTTTTCCCCACTGTATGTTTTTATGAACTCACAAACCCCCTGCAGTTTGGAAACCCCTGATTTTTTTTCTTTTCTTTAAAAAGTAATAACAAATAAGAATGCTATGTATTCAAACCTCTGTTCATATTCAGTTTATATCCTGCTTTGTAGTAAGGTGACCCACATTTTCCATCGTAATACATTTTAATGGTGCTGTGTTCTTTGGTTTCTGAAGAGCCCTGCCGTGTCCCTCAGTGAAGCACAGCGATGAGTGGGGGGACCCCAGTAAATGTGAAAGCGGAGAAAGCTGCCAGTACTGCCACACACGGACAGAACAGCAGTTCCACCCGGAGGTATATCACACTCAATCTAACGCAGCTGGACTCTGTTTAACATCAGCATTTACTGTAAGATGATCCATGTTCTTGCATGGTACTTATGGATGTAATGTAATAAAGCAGTGACTATTTGATTATGCTGTGCTTGTGAGGCTCATTAGAGTTGCTATTTTGTTTGGCCCTATGGCGTAAGAGGCTCTTTTTTTAAGGTTATATATTAGTGCTGTTAATATTAGTCATACCTGTTAGGGATATCGGTATATGAAAATTTTGTCCGATACTGATAATTTTTTATTTTTGAAAGCCGATAACCGATATGTTGGCCGATACATCTATATCCAAATTTTTATATACTTTGAGAGCCTGATTACAAAAAAACCACATCCCAAACACTTCAACTTAAGCAGCCTAGTTTGAACGGTGTACGTTTTAAAAATAATTTTACTCTCCCATTACCAAATTTAGTCATAAAAAAGTCTTACAAATAAATAAAATAATGCATAAATAATGCAAACAAGTCATTGGACATCATTACACGTGTAAAGAATCAAAATGAATGCACCATAGATCAATAAAACGGAATAGCCTCTGCACGGACAATAATTAAATGATTTTAATTACTAAACCATATTGCTGATGAAAATAATAATAGAAAAATACCGTGTTATTACTCTTCTAAGTGTGACGATATAACATTTCCGTCTGGAAAAAAACAAGAACCTGAGCCATATATAGGTATTAGAAAATTATAGTTTCTGTAAAATAAAAAATTCATATAATAATAAACATTAACATAGTTAAATTTAAACTTAAGTAGCTGAAAGTTCTTCCCACTCTATTTAATCAATTAATTTCGATGACTCTTACAGTCATTCATTACTGGATTTTTACAAATATTTTTAATTACAAATTTTACCCGATAAAATATTTTAGAGCTTGGCATAATACAAAAAGATATATTCTTTCTTAAAATGTCCATGACATTTTAGGCCTTTATTAATTTACATTACTTTTCCAGGTCTAGAAATCATACTTTTAAACAAAATGTTGTTGAGGAGGGTAAATTAAAATATGAAACATCTTGATTTTTAGTTATTTTAACATATTTAAAGCATGTTTCTTCCTAATTTTTAGGCCCTCTTGGAAGCATAGCAACATCCTGATATTCTTTGGCGCTTCTGAAAAATCAAGCACCACTAATATGTTCTTATTTTACCTAATTACACACTTTTTTCTCCACAGATCTACAAATCCACCAAATGCAACGACATTCAGCAGAGTGGCAACTGTCCCAGAGGGCCGTTCTGTGCTTTTGCTCATGTAGAAAGTAAGCTTACATTTTGTAAAGTTAACATGTGATGATACACTCTACATTGTATTGGATGTTTAAGATCTTACATGGTAACTTATCCAATAGATATCTGTTTTGTTTCACAGAAGTGACTGTCAGTGATGAGCAGCTGGCCGCACAATGCAGTTCACCTCCTCTAGAAACTCCCTGCTCTGCTCTCTTAGAAGACTTCAGCCAGAGTGGGCCGGGTGCCAGCACAGAGGAAGGGCTGCTGGGAAGGGTTCTGTTTGAGGAGTTCTCCAGTCTTGATGCCAGTTTAGGAGGAGAGGGGGGTTATGGGAAAGCCCCTGGGTTTGAGAGGGAAGACCAGGTATAGCAATACAATTTTATTCATTCTTTTATTTGAAGGCGTCAGTTAGAAGAGTTCTGTTTTTGAGATAAACACAGTGTTCCCTTTGTCATACAAAACCTAGGAATTTTAAAGTTATGATTCCAGACTAGAAAAAGGTATAAAAATTAGTCATCTTAAAATTTCTAAAGTTACATTTTTGCTCTGCTCTAAAATAGTTATTTGGCTAGAAATGCATTACAATACACTACAAAAGTTTGGGGTCCGTAAGAATTTTTTTTTTCTCACCACGGCTGCATTTATTTGATCAAAAATACAGTAAAAACACTAATATTGTGAAATATATTTTAAAATGTCATTATTTCTGTGCTGGAAAAGCTGAATTTTCATCAGCCATTACTCCAGTGTATAGTGACTTCATAAATCATGTTAATATGCTGATTTTGTGCTCAAGAAACATTTCTTCTTTTTATTATTATTATTATCATCATCATTTTTCAGGTTTTTTTGTTGACTGGAAAGTTCAAAAGAACAGTGTTTATTTAAATTAGAAATCTTTATATTTTAGTGTCTGCAAAAGAAAAGAAAAAATATATATTTTGAACGGTAGTGCAGTTCTTTCTTTTTCTGTGACATTTGAATAAATTCCACAAATTGACATAATGAAAAACAAATCTTTTAGCATAACTTTAATATCTTTCATACAGGCCAAACATAAAAGTTTTTTAATGGAACAGCGCATCAGAGACATTTCATCCATGCACAGCAAACAGGTACTGAACACCTACCGATTCAAAACAGACGTAAATGAAAATTACAAATAGGCCAAGCACCTTTTGCAGTATTCCATGTTGTGTGTTTTCAGGATTTATTGGTGTTTCTGCCTGTTGGCAGTCCTCTCAGTATGTCCTCCAGCATACCTTCCAGTCTGGCAGCCACCCCACCCAGCCCTGCACCCCCCGGCCCGTCTTCAGGCATGAACGCCAACGCTCTTCCCTTCTACCCTACAAGTGACACGGTGGAGTCTGTAGTGGGTGAGAGGGAGATAGTTCACCCCATAAAAATAACATTTATTTTATACTTATTTTATTTAACTTCGTATATGTTATTCTTAAATATTAAATATGATTATTTCCTCACCCTCATTCCAAATTTGATTTATTTTCTTCTATGGAACACAAAATGTCGATCTAAGAATTGGTGTTGTTTTATTCATTTCTGTTTAGAATTATGTGCAAAAAATATACATAATTGAGCTTTACTGTTGAGTAGAATGACGTAAGACTTCTGTATTTTTAAAACCACGTCTCTTTCTCCTTTTGACTAGAGTCTGCATTGGATGATTTAGACCTGAATGACTTTGGAGTCTCTGCGCTTGAGAAAAGTCTGGAGAGTTCAGCTCTACCCAGCATGGGCCTCATGTTGGGTTGGTGACGAGTCTTAGCAAAAAAAGATGATAGCGTTGCTACTGTAAGCTGTAGTGTCACTGCAAAAATTCAGCATTGACATCCATCTTCAGTTCTACTTTTGTAATCATTTTTCCTTAGGAGGCAGTCAGTTACAGAGTTCAGCACCTGTCAACATCCCTGGCTCGCTCAGTAGCCCCTCCCCTTTCAGATCACCCTCACCTTCTCCACCAATCAGAGCCCACCACTCTCCATTCCTCTCTGCACAGTTGCCACAACCCAGCCAATCAGAGAGCAGTTTTTTGGGGACCTCCCATGGTTCTTTAGGTTAGTGTTATTTTTATTTATTTTAATGTCAGCTGTAATTTTTTCCCCATATATTTCCATTTTTGCTAATTCTTGGGATCAGAATGAGTTTACAGCTCCTGTGCCGTATCTAGGTCAATATTCTTGTTTACAAGCGCAGTGAGAGTATATAACATTAAATTTAATTACCAGTTGTCTTTCTAATACAAAGCAGTGTTGTTTTGCTGTAGTGAACTGGATAGATTGTGTGGCGGATGCAATCAAACATGATAGCTTTGTTTGGTTTTTGTAGGTTTAAATGGCATGAGCAGCAGTATTTGGGAACATTTTCCGACAGGCCAAAGTTCGCCAGGTACCCCTCCTGCCCTGCTTTCCACAGGGAGCATGTACACCGAGGCATCACGTCTCAAACAGGAAGTGGAGGAGGCACACAGGGTGCTGAAACACTGGGACCACAGCTGGAGACAGATGGCTCAGGTCAGACTCCATCTGTGTTTGCGTGTGTACCTAAAATACCACATTTCACACTTTTATGTTTTATTTTTTCTCACTGATGTTAGACAAGGTTTCTTGTGCCTGTCTAGTTTTCCATGACCTTCTAATTTTTCACCCTTTTCTGATTCAGATAATTAATCAGGGTGATATTGGTTCTGTATCTTTAAGACTTCCACGTGGAAATATGATTTGCTATCCTGTTTGCATGTAAAAAATACCAACATATTCCAGGCTGTTGTTCATCAGGTTTATGAATAATAATGAAGTGCTGGGCAGTCATATGTTAATACATTCATGGTTGTGATGACAAGATTTCTGAACACCCTGCGTATTTATATTTCTAAATAATGCAAAACATAGTAATAATAATAATGTGTATATGTTATTTTTATGTATGTTATTGTATTTATTATATATATATATATATATATATATATATATATATATATATGTATATATGTTTGTGTGTACAGGTACAGATCAAAAAATTAGAATATCATGAAATCATGAAATATTTTTTGTCACTCATTTCAGAAAATGAAACCCATATATTATATAGATTCATTACACCAAGTGAAATATTTCAAGCCTTTATTTCTTGAAATTTTGATGATTATGGCTTACAGATAATGAAAACCCAAAATTCAGTGTCTCA